>NW_023458566.1:3298562-3318011 GCF_013731165.1 Rhagoletis pomonella | reverse complement strand
AAAAAAATAAGCCCAGAAAAGTAGTAAAAATACTTCATTGAATGAATGTTTTGCTAAGTTACGGTTAACTTAGCAAAGTCTTAATTATTTACCAAATGGTCGGAGCACAAAAAAAACGAAAAGTGGCCGAAAATAGCACACAATGAGCACAATAATACGAACAAATTTTTTCTTCATTTTTTCGTTTTAGCGCCGCTAACTTGATTGAGCTGCCGTGACCACGCGTAACTGCCTATGGATAGTCTTATAAATTTTGAAAATTCAAGCTCCTATGCATGCCTATGCACATATACATACGTATACTCGTTTCATCTCTGTATGTGATCATCCTTATACATGTATGTATGTAGTTGCATGAGTCACTCAATAGTATGCAAGTATGAGGTTGCCTAAATAACGGCCTAAAACAGTTTAGTCTTTACACCCGTATTGCAACCATAACAAAATAGTTCGTCGAATAGGAGTTGAGGGGATGGAAGGAAAATTACATTTTGATACCATTAAGGGAATGCATATAACAATATTAATACTAATGAAACAAACTTGGTTTTGCGCGCAGGTAAACAAATACATGCACAGCCATGAAATACCTAACATTGCGAACTAAATCAATATTATGGAATAGCGAATGCGATTACTAACTATGATTAGTTATATACACAAATATATGTATGTATGTGTGTATGTATATGCAAGTAGCTGCAGTAAGAATCCATTTGTAGGTATTTGTGTGGTCCTATGTATGAGTAATATATGTATGTGTATGCACATATGTACACGTATATATCAAAGTAAGCACATTCCGATAGTAAGAATTTGCAATTTATGAGTAGTTATTTTGAGTGACTGAAAAGTGATGGCAATTTTTTTGTAAAAAACCTTGCACTTTTAGCATTAAGTTATAAAATGTACCGCCAGCGAATATTGAATTGTTTTTGTTGACAAGGCCGTTTTCGCAGTGGAGAGTTAGCTTATATTCGAAAGTTGATTCTAAAATTTTTTACCGAAGATCTATAAGTAGTAGTTAATTTACGAACGTGAGTTAATAACCCACTGTGAAAATTGTACTTAGAGTGAATGCCTACCGCTACATAGATATGTATGTATCGTACTTATGCTTGCAGTTTGCTTATTTATATAGCCCACGGGCACAACAACACCCAAATCTTCCTCAATATATAATTCCGTATGTTTCCTTTAACTGTCTGACTGCATTAATGTTTGTCACCTGCTATTGGCTATTTTGGATATGCGTACGGAATTGCCAAAATTCGCTAAGAAAATTGTCTACTGCAGTGATATGTAATAAATATGTATAGTAAAGTGTATAACTATGTGGGTATATATTTAAGCATACGCGTTCGAATTATTCGAATAATTCAAAAGCCCTAGTAAATATTTTCGTGCATATATAGACATAAGGGTGGTCCGAACCACCATGACAACAGAAGATGGCCGAATTTTTTCTGCTAATTTAAATTTGAAATGGTCTTAGGTTGCTTAACTAATTGTTTAGTTAATATATAGACAATATACATACATACTTCTGGAGTAAAATATAAATATTTCATAAGCATCTTCTAAATTTATATTTATAAACGTAAAGTTTGATGGCAGTATATCGTTCGACAAGGATGGAACTTTTGGAAGGAATTTCTTTTTTTGTATGACTCTGCTCTACCTTTGCTCCCGTATTAACACATGCAATTTTGTCAATACTAGCAAATACTTAGCAAATTACATCCACTTAGCGCATATGTAATGCATGCAATTACTATATGTGTGCTTAAGTATATATAAATACTTTTGTATATCTATTTTGTAAGCTCACATCCTGCATACGTACGTATGTATATACGTGTTTACTGAAGTTACGTGTATGTTTATATTTTGAATTAATTACTTATTTGAGACACGACAACGGCGGTGGCGGCAGCGATGGTGGCGACGTTGTCTTAGCTGCGGCAAACGCTACCAAGCGCATTACGGAACAGAATGTATTAATCAGGTATGATTGTGGCAATAAACATAGCCACATATGTAAATAAATATCTGCAGATAGTTCTCTGGCTGTATGCCCGCAAGTTATATGACTCACTTACGCATATGTGCATACATGCTTCTGTGTTAGTACAATATGCAGCTATGGATGATTTTGACTTCTCCACCGACTGCACCTAAAATACACATTCAACTTAAGCTAGGTAGGTAGATGCGTTTGCCGGCGTGTGCGTATGTATGTTACATTTAAGTGACACATTTGGAGTCTTCTGCCCCCAAGCACGGACACTACTACATAAACTGATTATAGGCAAAGGACTACTAAGTATTTACGTGGAGTTAAATGCTTGAGAAATTTAAAATTCAATGAACTTCAGCTCATTAGCAGAGAGCTTATCAAGGAGGGTGCGTGACACCTATGTAGTTACTGCGACCAAGGACGATCTATTGTACAAAACCTCAGTGGAAAGCCTGTAAACATTTTTGCTTCGTGCGTGGTAAGGTGAAGGCGTCCGCAATGAAGATTTTTCCTAGCGAGAATATCAGCCATTTTTTCTCCCGTGCCACAGCCGTTTGCTACTCAGGCTGCTGGTGCAAAAAAGCTCTCTAGGTTCTTTAAGCCAAAAGTCTATCAAATGTTTTTATTAGTGTTGGAAAGTATCGAGTACTTTTGCTACTTCTAGGGATCTGGCATTTCTGAGAGTACTGAGTAGATACTTTCTTGTAATATTATACACATGTTGGTAACATTTCAAAGCTTAATGTAGAAATCTCACAAGCTGGCAGCACTTTATTCAAATTAATATATTAATCCCAAATTACTTCGATCGAATGGCTAACTGTACTGGGTACCAGTATTGTACCTGAAAATTATTGAAACTTGAAATTGAGTACAATCATTTTTTAATACCGGTAAATGTATATAGAACTCAGTACTTTTAAGTATTTATTCGACACTTAATACTAGGTACTTTGAACCGTTCCTGAGTACATATATATGTATATCAAAGTGATGGCTGGAACAGAGCATTTTTTTACTACTGAGTAATTTCGAGTTCGTTCAAGTTCTGAGTATTTCGATTTACTTTGTGAGTAATGAATACTTTGGAGTACTTTTAAAAATCGGATACTCTCGATCCTTTTGAGGACTGAGTACTGAGTACTTTGGGTATCGATGCTGCCTAAAACTAAGTAGTTGGGGTGAAACTAGATTTTTTATAACAGACGTTTTCAACGCTTAAATATCGATACATGGAAATTACGGAGTTAAGCGATGTTTATTTAAAAACAAAATTGTAAATCAAATATCTAAACTGTATTGCAATGCCCAAAATTTGCGAAAATTTGGTCTTGCTGCCTTCTAAGTAACTGCTGATTACTCAAAGCCTCTTTCATGGTATATGTAAACTACATAGCTCATACCTATTTATATATGTATTACACAGCAACGAAATCGGTAAACTTGTGTATTTTTTAACTCTGTTCAGTTGTACAAAAGTTGTGTTTTATAATTTAGTTGTTTAATCTGTACTTTGAAGATGTCAAACAAATCCACATGCATACATACATATGTAGGTAATATATATAGTATTTTCCGGGTTTCTTACACAATATCGAAAATATCGTTATTTTTCATTGTTTTTGGTAAGTTTGACATTTCAGGTCGATTTTTTTTTTAATCTAAAATATCGAAATCGGAGATATCGATGTCTTTCTTAAAGCTTAAACAGAAGGCAGCGTTGATCCGGATTAACTCGGATTTAATCCGGCTCAACTTCAGTTAATACCCGAGTGGATCCGGATCAACACTGCCGTCTGTTTACGCTTTTAGAGAAGAATTTTCTATCGATATCGCAACTCCATACCAAGAATGATCGAACAAAATATTGCCCTAATCGGGCTGAGAACAACTGAGCAAGTGAATAAGTGGTGCGAAATAGTGATGTAAAACTAGCTAGAATTATACCTACTCTTCAGCTTCTTAAATTTGAACTTACATTTAATACAACTACATTATTTTAGATACATAAGGGAATTTTTCTCCTATTTTTAAAGACATTTAAAATCTACAAAGAGAGTATTAGCGGTCCGCGGAAGGCGCCACCTTTGTTTCGCTGCCTCGTGCTCCAAACAATTTTTGGAAATCCATTATTTGAATTAGATTGTGGACCGACGATCGCTTATTGATCTTGGCTTCAAATCTGTCTGCTTAAGAAGAAAAGAATCTTCAGCTAAAAGTGAGAAATAGAGAGATCCACACGCTGCCGTGGGAAATGAGGTAATATATTCCGATTGCTTCAAGACAAGGTAGACAATGATCTGGCTTTTGAATAGGAAAACTGCTGTTCTTTGAAGCGTCGGATACGATCGGTGCCAGCAATAGGACTCAACGGTTTTTCACATTTTCTTAAGACAATTTAGACATGGCCTTGTAAGGGCAGCTGATCTTCTTGCTCTGAAAGGTGGCGTTAAAATCGAAGCAGAGGTAGTGTGAGCCTTTTCCAGGATTTGGTGGGCGAGCAGTGCAAATATTGCCAATCTTGAAATTACTATGACTGAAGTCGTGCCGATATGGTCCAATCAGTTCGTTATTGAAGGTTTTCAATCTTTCACGCCATATTGTCTAAACCTTCAACGTTATTTTAAGGAGGGTTATAACGCAATGAATGGTGCCACAGCCAGATCACACTTCACTGTGATTGGACAAAGTCAATCTTTTGGGCAAGCATATCTCAGACTAAATGGTGTTTAACAATCTCTTCAACCTCATAACTTGGGTTCCCAGGGATTTGCTGTCCTCAACACGCCTTAAACAAGTGCAGTTAAGCGAGCTTCAACCCAAGGCTTGTAAGCGCCAGCAGCGCTACCATTTAAAACCTTTGAGAAGTATTACTTTGATACTTTATTTCTATTAAATTGAATTTCATTAAAATTGATCATTCATTTCCGTTATCCGCAAGCGCCACCATTAGCTCCGACGCTCCGCCAAAGAAGCTTCAGGAAGCAAACGACTTGCCTTTGCTTGCATACGCCCACACTCTCAGCCACATTTGCAATAAAGCAAAGGCAAATAAATTTTCTTATTTTATTTAAATGCAAACCATGCAAAGCGTCGTCTGCCCGCTCACTTGGCGCGCCACACCGCTAAAATATCTGGCATTTACAAAAAGTTGGGTGCGGCGGCATTTAAATTAATTATTTATTATGCGATACGGCGCTTCTTATAAAATTAATGAATGGAATGAGCTCAACGGCAAACAATATAAAATATATAAAATGTCTACAATGCACTATGGCGTACATAAATGAGGAGCAGAAGAATGTATGTTTGTATGTCGGTTTGTGGTTGTGCGCGATATGGTGAGAGTAGGTGAGGCAAAGCTAACATATCGCGGTGGTGTTAGTTTGTGACCAACTACCAACTATAAAGACAAGAAAGTTTTTGTTGTTGGTTGAGTCGCCACAGAAGAAAATGCCGCTAAAACTATCAGGCGTAAAGGAAAAGTAGTAGCAAGCAGCAAGTGCTAGTGGCAATGGCAATGGCGTAGCTTAGGACCTGCAGGGAATGAGTCAAACTCAATGCAAAAAAAAAAATCAAGAAACTTGGAGTGAAGGAATAGCATAGAAAAGCTCAAAAATTTGTTGTGATGAGTGCGCTACATGCTGGGCAGGCAGAAATCAAAGAGAGAGAGAGAGACAGAGTGAATGTGAAGGTAGCTACTTAGATGAAATGAATGAGCAAGTGAGTGAACTTTTCGGTTGGGAATGAAGTTATTACATAGTCGCATAGTTCGAGAATATTTAGTGTGGTGAGTTGTTGTAGTGTGCGCCAACATCCTTTCGCACGGCAAGGATATTCCGTTTTACAAACGTATGCACACATATGTACGTATGTACATACATTCACTCCTATGCTTGTGCACGGGTTTTCTTTTTTTTTATTGGCATCGGTAAAGTTGGACAGTTGTTTGGCTGGTTGGCGGGTTTGGCAGGTTGCTTGTGTTTGCGGCTAACGCAGGCTGACGATGATTGTACGAGTACTATAAAATATGCGAATCGAAAATGAATAATAAATAAAGCGTTATATTACTTATACTATAAGAAATATAAAACTTGTGAGTAAGCCAATGCGCGCACACATGCAAACTCATTATACGTACATACATATATGTATGTATGTATGCACGTACACAAGCGCAGACAGAAAGAAGATCTTCGAATAATTGAAGACAAAGAAAAGTTGAAGAACAACGCGAAATGTGTTTGTGTCCTGTACATACCCTGCAGGGAAAGCTACTAGTTTATTGAACTAGAATTTTACCGGTTTGCGTTTCAATCCAACTAGTTCACGTTTTAACCTTTTACAATGTTAGCGACTGGTTATTTTAACATGGCGATGAGATGTCTAAGGAGATGATGAGAAATACTAGTAGCAACATACCAGTTGATGAGATAGTCTGCCAGTTCATCCCCCATGAAAATAAATTTTTTAATTTATTAATTTTTTATTTAATATTTATTTAGTGTTTTTACTTCAATTTTTAAATTTAATACAAAAAAAAAAAAAAAAATTTTTTTTTAATTTCTTTTTTTTTTATGGCACAAGCATTTCTTCCCATATGTCTGTTTTTTCAGCAATGCAATTAGATTTTCAGATTTGTTATTTAAACTGAAATAATTATGTTATGTTATTTAAATTGAAATAATTATTTTTAATTACATTGATTTAACTTTAAAAATCTTAACCACCTCCAAGCGGCCTCGAACCTCACGTGACGCTACAGCCGACATTTATAAGAAAAGCAATTTATTTGGTTTTGGTAATTCAAAGGCAGATGCCGCTGAACGCTTAAGTTCTTCGAAATTGTCGAATTGGTAGGCACATACATACTAGTTAATGAACTAGAATTTTTTTCAATTGGTTTGGCATTTCACTACAGGGTACATATGCATATCTGGTGCCAAGAGTGAGGCCATACGATATGCGCTGCAGTATAGAGTTCGCTTGTGACGCTGTTGGTGGTGGTGGTGGTGTTGCTGGCAGGCCTCCCCTACGCTCGTAACGTATACGCCATGGAGTATGGAGAGTAAAATTAAAATTGCATTAGTTTCGAAGAAGGCGTATGTAAAATAGCAAAATTATACTTATTTTATTAAATTGCACGGCTATGCATATATGTACGTATATTACATTAGGGTGGCCCAAATAGGGTGCGCATGAAAATAAAGTTTTGGAATTTTACTGCTGCCACCCTCGGAATCAAAGAATATGGAAAATAAGAAGGAACGCGAAAAAAATTTTGGGCCACCCTAATGTACATACATATGTTATATACATATATGTACATATATTTATATAAACTTGGCTACATATTTTATCTTATACGCTTGTAAGTTATGCATATGCATACGTATGGGGATAATAAATAATAGATGTTTTTGTATGTAGAAGTTGATTGTTGAATGTTTTATGGCAGTTGGAAACAAATCAGCAGCAAGTCAGTGTGGGTTGCTGAAGAAAAAGTAATCAATACATTTTATAGGGAATTGTGCACAAGCGGCAGAGTTAATTAAATAAATTACTATAAGAATAGCATAAACTTTAATCGAAGATCGAAAGAGGGGGAAATGTGAATCCATGTGCTTTTTTTTAGACATGCCATTTGCGAGTAGTATTGCCACCTGGCTAAAAAACGTAAATAGATTATTGTCTTCCAAAGTTTTTAACATGTGAGTACTAAAGAGAAGCCTTTTGAAGGCTCTTCTATGCGGAAATTAATTCGTATAAGGTTACCAACTACAAATGTTATTATATTAATACAAATTTATTAGTCGAATTATTTAAATAAAATAAAAATGTGCAATAGTACATATGTAATACACTACAACCTAAAACCCCAAGTAGTTTCAATACGTGTTGTCATCCATACCAATTGGATATATTTAATGAAGTACAGAAAACCTTTCTTACAAGAAAGCTTTAAATAAAAAAGATTCAAAAAAGGGCTGCCACCTCTCTAGAAAATATACGAATTAGAAATAATTAAAAAAGTAAACAGAATCTTTCTTTCGAGAAAGCTTTAACTAAACAAGTTTCTCAAAAAGGGTTGCCACCTTTCAGAAAAAATTTATTGAATAAAATAATATTTAAAAATCCACGCACATCTGGTCTGTCGAAATTTTTAAAGTTTATGCGCAAGTTTATGTGCAGGGTTGCCACTTAAGAAAATTTATGGCAGTTTTTTTCCAATTTATTTTCGAAAGTAACAGAATAGCTATACTATACTATATAATACTATATTCATATTGAACTACAAAAAATTATTTAGAGAACTTAATACAACTTTTGTTACGAGAAATTTTATAAATTTTTTTTTTTCAAAATGGTTTGCCACCTATAAAAAAATTTATGGAATGCAAAAATATCTTAAAATCCACGCACATCGGAACTTTCGAAATTTTTAAAGGCAACGAAGTTTTTGTGCAGGGTTGCCACTTAAAGAAAATTTAAAGCAGTTTTTTCCTCATATAATTTTTAAAGTAACTACATGGCCATACAAAATTGATATTAAACTACAAAAAATTATTTAAAAAACTAAGTACAACTTTTGTTACGAGAAGTTTTAACTAAAACATTTTTATTAAAAAGGTTTGCCACTTGTCCAAAAAATTTGTATTGAGTAAAAATATATTTTATGATCCACGTGCATCAGACCTTTCAAATTTAAAAGGCAGACAAGTTTCTGATAAGGGAAAATTTAAAAGAGAAAATTTATAGAAGTTCTTATAAACATATTTTTGAACGTAACTGTATGGCCACACAAAATAAATATTAAACTACATAAATATGTATTTTTCGCAATTTTAACTCAAAAGGCTAGCCTCTTTTGACTAACAAAATTATGGTGAATTATTATGATGAAAATTTACCTTCGAAACTTTTCAGAAACGAAAAAGTTGCAATAAGAGCATGAAAATAATAGTTCGGAAACCACAAAAAGTTAGTATTTAAAAAAATTATACGGAGTGGGTTCTTCAAGATAGTTGAATAAAATCTCTAATAAATTGTCCACAGTGCGCTGTGTAAAGGACAAAAAAAAGCCACAGTCTCTTTTTTTGATTCTCTTTGCGGTACACGTGTTCTCTCAAGTTCTTGCAAATAATTTATGTATAATTTGTACAACATAGAAAGGTTTTTAGAAGGTCCTTCCGTTTTTTGCATACCAAAGTTGAGTACTTGGTCAACATAAAAACATATCTTTTAAAAAACGTTAGTGATTTCCTTTTGCAACACAATTCCTTTTTATTTTTATTTGTCTTACACATCCAGAATTCCAAAGAAAAAGTTTAATTACATTTGCGTGTGTCGGCTACATTCGAAATTAATGAGTAAGCTGGTATTTAAGAACATGAGTTGTACACGGACAGACACACACTAGACACTCGGTCACTTAAGCAATGCAAAATAGCAGGCAAAAAGCTTGAATCTTCCACATTTAGCAAGCGCCTTTATTTTCTGTGGAAAACGGAAGTTTTAACTACTATTAAAATTCACATCCGCTGCCACAAATCCCAGGCAAACTGTGCCGTCGCAAAAGATTGCATGCTACAAAGAAACAGAACAGCAGCAGCAATGGCTTGGTAGAAAAAAACTCAAAACCAAAAATAAAAAATAAAAAGAAACAAATAAGAAACAAATTTGCAAAAGCAACAGCTAAGCAAATTATATGTAGCCGCAGCTGGTGCTAGCGCCTAAAAGGCTGCATTTCCGTTACGCTAAATGCTAAGCGTTGTGAAAGCCACAGCTTAAGCGGCTAAAGCTACCGCAGGCAGGCAAACATACATACATTGCATAGTGTAGAAATAAAATTAACAAGATAAATTGTTCTGCTTACTGCTCAATTGTTTGGGCGCTTTTCCGCGCGCACATTTTTGCTGCCGCGCCGCTATTTTGTTTGAAATTTATTAATAAACGTGCAACATTTGCATACAAGCTGTGCGGTGCAAGTGCAGTGAAAAAAATTTAATTCAGTAAAAACTAACAAAAAAAAAACGTGAAATGCAATGCTAAAGTGTGGAAAAGGAAATGGCTTAGCGAGGAAGCAACTAATTCCGCTTTAAATAAATCGCTATTCTCGCAGGATAAGCAAAAGCGAAGCCGGCAGCAAAAAATGAAAATATGGAAGATTTGTTTGTGAAGCAGCAGAAGAGCAGTTAAGAAGTCAGCTGTTGGCGGAACAAAAAAAAAACAAAAACAAAATGCTGCAACGCTATTGTTGCATGTTGCACAGTACACCCTCTACGCCTCTCTATGTAGTTTGCTACTTTATTACATTGTTGACTGCTTTTTGTGGCGGCAACAAATTGATGTTCGTTTCGTGCCAGCGCTAAATATGCAATGAAATGTCTGCAAAGGAAAGTAATAAACTCCGCCGACCAGCGCGGCCACATGGCGCACGGCCTGCCGCCTTCGCCTGGCTGGCAATGACCAATTGAAGCGACTGCAGCTTTTTTTCTTCAATGCTTAGCCGGGAAGCTTTTGTAAGCCACAGCGCTGCATAGTCATAGTTGGTTGCCTGTTCAACGCCTATTGAGGCAAAAGCGCGAGCTGGTCATAACTGTTTTTGGTTCTTGTTTTCTTCGCTTGATATTTATTTTTTTTCGAGGCAGCTGCTGTGCGCTGCTGCTTTCGCCGAGTTCCTGAGCACATAAATATAGACAAGCGGAAAATTTTATGCATTTTTTTCTCTTCGATATTTATGTTATAAACATGATCACGTGCTCGCTATACATATTTCAGAGGAAAAGACGAATTTTATTTTTCACTAAAAAGGATGAGGAGGAAAAACTCAGCTAATATGCTGACAAATGAGGTATAGCTGTAGCATAATTTGGTTTTTTTTTTTTTTTTTTAGTTGACTTGAAGCTGAGAAATTTACGCTAAATATTTGACATTAAGTGGCAAGGTAGTGGTAGTTGCAACACGTCTCGTTTACAGCGTGTAAAACTGCTTACGTGCTTATAAATAATATACATTAACAGACACACACACACACACGCATGTCTACAAAGAAAAAAAGTGCCTTGAGAATGTATGTATGTATGTATGTGCATTAGGGTGGTCGAAAAATGCGCGTGGAAAAAGTAAAGCCGGAATTTTAATGCTATCTTCCCCTAAGATTTTTCTGTATCGAGAAAATATGCCCCTGTTTTTTTTTATTTCGAAATCAAAAATATTTAGAGGTCGCTCAAGGCGCTCAAAGTTTTCCATGTCTGCTCTGTTTTTCTTCAGAAGACTTCCGAAGCTTTTGAGTGTTCCGTTCGTAAAATATTGGTTTTCAAGAATTTTATACCATTTCTACGAAAAATGGTTTTTTCCCATATAAAGTGTATAAATGGAAAATTTTGAGCGCTTTGAGCGACCTCTAAATATTTTTTGATTTCGAAATAAAAAAAAAACAATGGTAAATTTTTTTCGAAATGGAACAGTCCTAGAGGATGATAGCATTAAAATTTCGACTTTACTTTTTTTTGGACCACCCTAATGTGCATACAATTTACTGTACGACACTAAAATATCCTAGCTTCATCCATGGCGGCTCACAAAGCGCTAACTGCTCGTATTCAAAAACATATCTAAGCTAGTAAACTAATATAACTCAGCTTGTATAGCTATGTATGTGTGTGTTTTCATTCTGGGTTGCACTGTGTAAAAAAGCCATAAAGTATGTACATATATGAATAATTGAAATACATGTCGGAAGTATTTTTATGGCAAACGCGCGAATGAGTCTAAACAAGCTACATACATACATACATACATATGTAGTATCAAATGAACTTTATGCTGGCAAAACTCAAAGGTAGCAAAAGGTCGAGAAACAGTTGAGATATGTACAGCCCATATGTTTCAAGAGTATTTATTATTACTTTTTACTTTGCAAATAGTATATACATATGTACATATATCCATTGCAAAAACAGGCCTGTTTTAGTGGGAAGGTAGGAATGAGTGTAAACTACATGCTGCAGTTCTTTATCATAGTCGCTCACTAGACAGTTTTATTGGTGAAGAAACCTGGCAATCGTTGCAAGCCGAGTCCTTTAAATTTTTGTGGTTTGAATTAACAATTCAATTTCTACAGGCAATAAAGCAACGCCAGGCTTAGTGAGAAAAACTACACAGATGTCCTGTGGCAGCTGTATTTATTACGTAAATACTTTTTTTTTGCATATTCCTTAAGTATGGATTAAGAAAGATTCCCATATGTCCACTGATTATTTTTTATTGCGAATTATCTGTACCATCAACGAAGGAGGCTGTCAATATGGGTCCCTATAAAATACAAAGTTATATGCTTTTGTTAATTTTGCAGCCACTTTCATTGAAATGAAAAACATTTTATGTAAGCAATAGTGGCTGCAGACTTCTGAGGTCTAGAAAGGTAGCTTTCTTATGCTGAATCGGATTGCTTTCCGGGCGAATTTTTGTCAAGATATAAGTACTTAGGAAAGCAGAGTTACATGGTAGATGAAACAAACTATCTAGAAGATTATATTACTAAACCGTTATAGTTTCTTCCAGTCGCGTTCAACTGCGTTTCCTTAACAGTATCTGAAAAATACTAAAAGTTTCAAAAAATATAGAAATAAAACTAGGAACCCGGAAATTCCTAAAAAAGGAAATACAAACACCAAGAACCACGTTAAATCCCGAGAGTATAAAGCCCAACTAAAATCACGAAAAAATCATAAAAAAACTAAATAAATACAACAAAAAATAAAACAAAATTTACACAAAATAAAAACCGAATAATCCTCGTAAATGAAGAAAAGTACCAAAAAATCTCAAAAGGGTAACTCTAAGAATCTCAAAAAATATTTTTAAAGTTCACAGGAAATGAAAAAGGGAAAAACTTAGAAAAGAAAACAAAGAAACGCAAAAAATTCATATCGTTCAAAATAATTTCTAAAAATTCCAGAAAAGTCTCTGAAGAAATCCAAAATATATACAAAAAATATTTTGAAAAATTAACGAAAACTCACCAAAAAAATCTTAAAAAGTTCTGAAAAAACTTTAAAAGTTCACAAAAAAGATAAAACACGGATAATCCCGAAAAGCACCGAAAAAGAGTCCATAAAAAGTCACAAAAAAAAAACAAAGAATCCAGAAAAGTCAAACTAAGAATCCCGAAAGATTAAACAGGAGTAATCCAGAAAAGTCTCTAAACAAACCAGAAAAGTTCTAAAAACTTTAAAAAAAATTGTGAAAATCCTGAAAAGTAAAAGCACAGCTAAGTAAAAAAACAACGGAAAGCAAACCAAAAAGAATTCCGACATATCACGAAATAAACTAGAAAATATCCAAAAATATTTCACCAAAAAGTCCCAGAAAAAAAACGAAAGTTTAGAAAAAATTCGAAATTCTTAAAAAAATTACATTAAACGAGCTTCATGAAATTGTTGAATATAATTGCCTGTTTTTTTGAAATTTTTCAGGGGCTTGGGTGTTTTTTAATGACATTTTTTTGAGTTTTTTTCAGATTTTTTTTAACTTGTTTGTTATTTTATAAGACCATAAATAAAAAAGGACATACCTTAAAAGCTTCGAATAATTAAAAAAAAAAATCGAAAGGTATCAAAATAAATCAAAAACTTACGAAACATCTCTTAATTATCGATGTCTAAAAATAAAAAAGATAAAAGAGGAAGAGATATCATACTGATTCGATCTAGCTTGAAATAATAAAAATAGTGTTTCTTAAGTCATGAGAGGGTTCCAAGGATATCTACGAAAACACATTGTTTGTTTGACTTCAACTTTTATTTCAAAGGTTGGCAGACTTCATTCCATTGATCTACGCAATGGCTTCGAAACTTTTGATTATTCATATATTTTACTTATTTTAGTACAAACAAACTGAATACATTTCTAATCAAACTTTTTTTTTATATTTCAGGCAAAAATGATTGAGAGCGGACATCCTTGGATGAGTGGTGCATCATCCTCTTCAGTAACCGGTTAGTTGAAAATAATGGAATTTTACTTTAAGCCAGTAGGTGCTTGGCAAAATAGAAATTTAAGCAAAAAATAACAATTTAAAAACCTCAAAAGTTTAGAAACATTTACCAAATCATCAATATTTTTTTTTAATTAATCTTCTTACTTTTCGCATTTAGTTATTTCTTAATAACACCATTCCCTACTTTTGTATTTCAAATTTACTATTTTCCCCTCTTCACTTCTTTTCGTTGTTCGTCTCAGCAGACAGTTACCAATATCAATTGCAGTCGATGTGGCAAAAATGTTGGAACACCAATCAGCAAAATCTGGTGCAACAATTGCGATTTCGTGAACGTGGCCCGCTAAAATCGTGGCGTCCCGAAGCAATGGCCGAAGCTATATTCAGCGTATTGAAAGAAGGTCTCTCACTCTCACAGGCTGCACGTAAATTCGATATACCCTACCCTACTTTCGTGCTGTATGCCAATCGTGTGCATAATATGTTGGGTCCCTCGCTGGATGGTGGCGCCGATCCGCGTCCGAAAGCGCGTGGTCGTCCACAACGTATATTATTGGGCATGTGGCCGGAGGAACTGATACGTTCCGTTATAAAAGCCGTGGTATTTAGGGATTATCGTGAAATTAAAGAGGACTTGGGACACGTGTATTCCAATGGACAAATGCAAGGGGTAAGTTGGCGGAGGAGTTTCTATCTGTGTACTTTGGCATTGAATATAAAGAGAGATGAAATGATTTTTGCAATACTCGTATAAAGATTTCAAAACTTCCATGGAGTGTTTGAGAAAGTTTCCTACTAGAAATATTTAAGAGCAGTGTTGCCTACTGAAAAACAATCAATTTGTGTAAAATTTGATAAAATAGAAGGCTTACTTGTTTGTATAAAGGTGCAGCTTGCACTAATTTTTTGACAAAGTCGCTGGTTACAGTTTTCATAAAGCTTAGTTTTCAAAGTAGAAAAAAACAAAAAAATTCTAATAAATTTAGATAAAAAATTTTGAAAAAATTTAAAAAAATGTTTCTGAAAATTTTTTTTTTGTAAAAAAAAAGTTCAACAAGAAATACTTTTATAAAACCAAATTTCTTAAGGATGCCAGCAAAAAAACTTTAGGCAAAAAATATGTCTTAAAAAAATTAAAGACCACATAATTACCAAAAAAAACAAACTTTCACAATACATAATTTCTTGAAACGTAAAAAGAATTATTTATAAAATATTCAATATATAGTAAATATTTTTTTAAAAACTTCAAAAAATTTGGTTTTATCAAAAAAATTCCTTTTCAAATATTTTATATGGTGAGAACTATTTATTATTTCAAAAGAAGATGTTTCCTTCCTTTAGAAAATCTCATTTCAGAGTTAATCCATAAATCATAAACCAATTTAGAAATAATATATTTTTAAGGGAGAAATATGAAAATAATTATTTCTGACAAAAAAAAAATCACAAAAAAATATTTTTTTTAAAGAAACTGATAACAATTTTCTTATGGAAAAATATATGCTTCTAAATTTACAAAAAAATACTATTATAAAACCAGATTGCATAAAGTTTTCAGCAAAAAAGTATTTTCCGAAAGCATGTGTGTGGAGAAAAAAAAAATTCCAGAAAAAAAACAAACTTTCGTAAACCCAATTTCTTGAAAAATTTCCAAATAATTTTGAAAATATTTTTCTATTTAAAAATATGGAATATGTATGTGTAAATATGTATAACTATATTTTTTAGAAATATTTTTCGTATACAAAAATACATTTTATTTACATATGTTAAAAGAAAATTTTTCCTTTTAATTTTTAGTTTGTAAAATTTCTCTATAACAATATCTGCTATTTTTCTACAGCTATGTAGCCTCTATTGAAATATTATTCTCTAGCAGTATTTTTTTAACCTTCATTGCCTTCATTTCTACTACTTTCTCATTTTACTCACACATTTCTTCCCACTTTTCATCTACTCCACAGGCCTCTCCTTTCGGTGCCGCTGGCAATGCAGCCGTTGCTGCCGCTGCGGCCAACGGTTACCACAACGCCGCCGCCAAGCTAGCCGCACAGAATGCCGCGCTCGCGCCACCCGATTCGCCCAGTCCACTCACCACCATGACCGAAACACTGCGCCGCCAAATAATGTCACAACAACAACAATCGCCCATTTCGCAAACGATGAATATGTACAAATCGCCAGCATACTTGCAGCGTTCCGAGATCGAAGATCAGGTATCGGCAGCGACAGCCAAGCAGCATGCAGAAGCGCGACGCGCATCCGATAGCATGCCCGATTTGAGCGCGCTTGGTGGGCTGATGGGTATACCCGGCTTGAATGTGATGCCCGCGCAGGCAGCCGCCTCGCGCGTCAGCCAAATGCATCAGAGTGGCGCCAACTATGCACGCGAGCGGGAACGTGAGCGCGAGCGGGAGCGGGAACTAAAAGAAGCAATGCATGCGCGTCAGTATGGCAATCAATCTCGTGGCTCCATCGGTGCTGGAAGTGGTGCCGCTGGCGCTGGCGCTGGTAGTGGTGGTGGTGGTGGTAGCGGCGGTGGTAGTAGCGTTCAAAAGCTGCCAGTCACTGCAGTTGCGGCTGCTGCTGCCGCTGCTGCGGCTGATCCGGCCGCCGCCTATGCGCACTACAAGAGCAAGGAACACGCTACCAACTATGCATTCAATAAACGTTTTGCCGAGACGCTGCCGCCAGGTATTGACTTTGAGGCAATCGCCAATGGTTTGCTACAGAAATCGGTGAATAAAAGTCCACGCTTCGAAGACTTCTTTCCCAGTGAATTCTTTGGCAATGCTGAAGGCCCTGCCAGTGCTGGAGCGGCATATCCACCAACGCGCGAATCACCGCTAATGAAGATCAAGTTGGAGCATCAAGCGAGTGCTGAGGTGCCACATGAAGATTAAAGGAAAGGAATGGGGGGAAGAAATGCTTCCTTTGTGTAGGAAAGGGTAAGGCAATAATTTAGTCGCTCGTAGACTTACACATGCACGTAAATACATATACACTTACACATACATACATAAATTCGTTTATAGGGAATCAAGGTTGAAAGGAGGGAGAAAGAATTCTTTAAGAATACAAATTTTTGACTGCTATTTAACCCCAACGTTTGTAGGTTAGTTGATAAGCTTTAGGTATAGGTATCCAAATACAAATACACACACACAGTTGCAGGCACACATACATACATAGGTGTATGGCATAAATATGCCAATGCTATACACAATACTTAGTATACTTAAGGTCTTAAGTAAATATAAAAAAAAATAGGATTCGTCGTGATTGCTGCAGCTAGAAGCGGTAGCATTTGAAGCGCTGATAAGTATGTATGTTACAAAAAATTTATAAAGTTTAGTTTTACAGGTAGTTTTCCATTAAACCAATAAAAAAATTAAAATGCAAAAAAAAAATAAATAAAAAAAAATAAATAGGTACGTGGTTAAGTAAAAAAAATCCAACTAAGCAGAAAAGTATTTACCTTTTTTAGTTGAACTATTACATCGACATACATAGATGTGTGCATATTTCCTTACTTGTATAAGATCTCGTTGTATTACACATACAATTACACACACAAATACATGCATACATATGTACGTAAATAAAACGTGTATGTGTAAATTTATTTATTTGCTGCACAGTGTTTTGCATTATACACACACAAGCACAATATTAATGCTAACACACACCCACACACACACATACAATAATTTTCATAAAAAAATATAGCTCTTATGTAATTAAAAAAAAATATTTATGAAACAAAGTTTTCGGAATGAATAGACTTGAGCATTTTTAAATGTACGAATAGATGTCTAAGTATCTGTGTATTTACATAATATTTATAAAATAATTAAGTATAGTGAACATGTATGTATGTATGTTGTGAAAAATTTAAAAAGAAATATATGCAATGAATAAATTATATTCAACTTAAAAAAACTATAAAAAAATTTATAAACATTTTGTTTCAGTCTCAAAAATATTATTTTTTATATTCCATTTATCTAGCTTCTTTCTAAAAAATATTTCACAAAATTAAGCCCTTATAACCCGCTTAGTTCAGTATATGATGGCTTCCGTGAAAAAGAGTTATTATTTAATTGTAAATAATGTACAAATTAAGTTAAAAGTTGTAAAAAAAAACTTTAGTTTTAAGGCTTAATACAAACAATAAAAAAGCTTAAGAAAATAAGTGCATAACTCTTAAGAAACCATGCGTGCACATCATTTACATACACACATAGTTACATAGGTACATACATACATATAAATTTGAATATGTTTGTTACTTCGTCAGCCAGTTGTGCAATTGTGTACTCATAAATCTATGAAAAAATTTACGATACATAAAAAATTCTTACACATGCATACTTGAAAGTAATATTTGATCAGAACTTTTGTGTGCTTTTTGACTTTTACGTTTACTACATATAAGTGAGTACATATACATACATATACATATACATACATCTTTATATATAGATTACAATAATACAATGATAATTACAATTAAAATGCTGGATGAAGTCAGCAAACGTGCATACATACATTCATAAAATATACATATAAAATGATGATGAATAAATATTTTTAGTTAATCGTGAATGCAAATAAAAAATTATTTGTTATTATTTCAAAAGGAAAAATGTGGTGAGTACACTAAACGACCTTGTAACAATAATCGAAGTGTGGCTGGTAGCCGGTGAGTGCACATTGAGAGACTTTGCTGATATTGAGAGGGCGTTTGACAACGTTACCTTTGACTCTAAGCGCTCTGCGGCCAGAAGACATGCAGCAGACGAAACACTCATTTTACATGGGCGTATACAGGGTGGGCGGCAGCTCAAAAAATTTAAAAAAAAAATTAAAAAATTTTGCATTTTCTTCTTTTTATTTTTTTTTTGGTGCTGTAAGCGCCTGAGCGAATTTGGCCGAGTCCAAAAGAACACGCCAGTGGTTTCTCTTCTGTGCGAACTGACGCCAATCGGAAATGCCAAGTGAGGCCAAGCCCTTCTCCATCTGGGCTTTCCAACGCAATGGGGGCCTCCCTCTTCGTCTGCTACCACCAGCGAACAGTGGTTCAAAACTGGCACTTAGTGTTCACAATTCACTGGAGCCTTAATTTTTCACTAAATTTGAGTAATTACTTTTGTTAAAAAAAAAATAATAAAATTTAAAAATATTAAATTTTTGAATTCAAAGTGGGGAAAAATTAGCAATTTTGAAGAAAACAGAATCTCCTGTTCCAGTTAATAAATGTTACATAACGAAAGCTAATTGAAAAGAATTGTTGCGTGCCCCTAAAACGAAATAAAGTTTCACAAGAAAAATTCGAAAGATCATAAAAATAATTTTTACTAAAATTAAAAAAAAAAAATTAAATTTCTAGAAAAATGTTGGTATTCAGTTTTATAGATCA
>NW_023458566.1:3279952-3298462 GCF_013731165.1 Rhagoletis pomonella | reverse complement strand
CCACCCTAATGTACATAAATATGTTATATACATATACATATATTTATATAAACTTGGCTACATATTTTATCTTATACGCTTGTAAGTTATGCATATGCATACGTGTGTCGATAATAAATAATAGATGTTTTTTGTATGTAGAAGTTGATTGTTGAATGTTTTATGGCAGTTGGAAGCAAATCAGCAGCAAGTCAGTGTGGGTTGCTAAAGAAAAAGTAATCAATACATTTTATAGGGAATTGTATAAAAGCGGCAGAGTTAATTAAATAAATTACTATAAGAATAGCATAAACTTTAATCGAAGATCGATAGAGGAGGAAATGTGAATCCATGTGCTTTTTGTTAGACATGCCATTTGCGAGTAGGGTTGCCACCTAGCTAAAAAACGTAAATAGATTACTGTCTTCCAAAGTTCTTACCATGTGAGTGCTAAAGAGAAGCACTTCTATCCGGAAATTAATTCGTATAGGGTTACCAACTACAAATGTTATTATATTAATATAATTTATAAGTCGAATTATTTAAATAAAATAAAAATGTGCAATAGTACATATGTAATCCACCACAACCTAAATCCCCAAGTAGTTTCAATACAAGTTGCCACCCATACAAATTGGATATATTTAATGAAGTAAACAAAACCTTTCTTACGAGAAAGCTTTAAATAAAAAAAAATTCAAAAAAGGGCTGCCACCTCTCTAGAAAATATACGAATTAGAAATAATTAAAGAAGTAAACAAAACCTTTCTTACGAGAAAGCTTTAGCAAAACAAGTTTCTCAAAAAGGGTTGCCACCTATCGGAAAAAAACTTATCGAATAAAATAATATTTAAAAATCCACGCACATCTGGCCTTTCGAAATTTTGAAAGTTTATGCGCAAGTTTATGTGCAGGGTTGCCACTTAAGAAAATTTATGGCAGTTTTTTCTTAATTTATTTTTGAAAGTAACAAAAGAGCTATACTATACTATAAAATACTATATTAATATTGAACAACAAAAAATTATTTAGAGAACTTAATACAACTTTTGTTACGAGAAATTTTATCAATTTTTTTTTTCAAAAAGGTTTGCCACCTATAAAAAAGTGTATGGAATGCAAAAATATCTTAAAATCCACGCACATCAGAACTTTCGCAATTTTTAAAGGCAATCAAGTTTTTGTGCAGGGTTGCCACTTAAAGAAAATGCATAGCAGTTTTTTCCTAATATAATTTTCAAAGTAACTACATGGCCATACACAATTTATATTAAACTACAAAAAATTATTTAACTAAAAACTAAGTACAACTTTTGTTACGAGAAGTTTTAACTAAAATATTTTTATTAAAAAGGTTTGCCACCTTTCCAAAAAATATGTATTGGGTAAAAATATATTTTGAAATCCACGTGCATCAGACCTTTTAAATTTTAAAGGCAGACAAGTTTCTGATAAGGGAAAATTTGATAGAGAAAGTTTATAGAAGTTTTTTTTAAACATATTTTTGTAAGTAACTGTATGGCCACATAAAACAAATATTAAACTACATAAATATGTGTCTTTCGCAGCTTTAACTCAGAAAACTAGCCTCTTTTGACTAACAAAATTATGGTGAATTATTATGATGAAAATTTACCTTCGAAACTTTTCAAAAACAAAAAAGTTGAAACAAGAGCATGAAAATAATAGATCGGAAACCACAAAAAGGGGAGTGCAAAGATTGCCTAACATTCAAGTTAGTGTTTAAAAAAATTCTACGGAGTGGGTTCTTCAAGATAGTTTCATAAAATCTCTAATAAATTGTCCACAGTGCGCTGTGTAATGGACAAAAAAAAAGCCACAGTCTCTTTTTTTCATTCTCCTGTACCGCAAACTAACTCACGTGTTCTCTCAAGTTCTTGCATCTCTACGTAAATAATTTATGTAAAATTAGTACAACATAGAAACGTTTTTAGAAGGTCCTTCCGTTTTTTGCTTACCAAAATTGAGTACTTGGTCAACATAAAAACATATCTTCTAAATAACTGTAGTGATTTGTTTTTGCAACACAATTGCTTTTTATTTTAATTTGTCTTACACATCCAGAATTCCAAAGAAAAAGTTTAATTACATTTGCGTGTGTCGGCCACATTCGAAATTAATGAGTAAGCTGGTATTTAAGAACATGAGTTGTACACGGACAGACACACACTAGACACTCGGTCACTTTAGCAATGCAAAATCGCAGGCAAAACGCTTGAATCTTCCACATTTAGCAAGCGCCTTTATTTTCTGGGGAAAACGGAAGTTTTAACTACTATTAAAATTCACATCCGCTGCCACAAATCCCAGGCAAACTGTGCCGTCGCAAAAGATTGCATGCTACAAAGAACAGAACAGCAGCAGCAATGGCTTGGCGAAAAAAGTCACAAAAAAAAAACTGAAAACCAAAAATAAAAAGAAGCAAATAAGAAACAAATTTGCAAAAGCAACAGCTAAGCAAATTATATGTAGCCGCAGCTGGTGCTAGCGCCTAAAAGGCTGCATTTCCGTTACGCTAAATGCTAAGCGTTGTGAAAGCCACAGCTTAAGCGGCTAAAGCTACCGCAGGCAGGCAAACATACATACATTGCATAATGTAGAAATAAAATTAACAAGATAAATTGTTCTGCTTACTGCTCAATTGTTTGGGCGCTTTTCCGCGCGCACATTTTTGCTGCCGCGCCGCTATTTTGTTTGAAATTTATTAATAAACGTGCAACATTTGCATACAAGCTGTGCGGTGCAAGTGCAGTGAAAAAAATTTAATTCAGTAAAAACTAAAAAAAAAAACGTGAAATGCAATGCTAAAGTGTGGAAAAGGAAATGGCTTAGCGAGGAAGCAACTAATTCCGCTTTAAATAAATCGCTATTCTCGCAGGAGATAAGCAAAAGCGAAGCCAGCAGCAAAAAAATGAAAATATGGAAGATTTGTTTGTGAAGCAGCAGAAAAGCAGTTAAGCAGTCAGCTGTTGGCGGAACAAAAAAAAAAACAAAAACAAAATGCTGCAAGGCTATTGTTGCATGTTGCACACTATACCCTCTACGCCTCTCTATGTAGTTTGCTACTTTATTACATTGTTGACTGCTTTTTGTGGCGGCAACAAATTGATGTTCGTTTCGTGCCAGCGTTAAATATGCAATGAAATGTCTGCAAAGGAAAGTAATAAACTCCGCCGACCAGCGCGGCCACATGGCGCACGGCCTGCCGCCTTCGCCTGGCTGGCAATGACCAATTGAAGCGACTGCAGCTTTTTTTCTTCAATGCTTAGCCGGGAAGCTTTTGTAAGCCACAGCGCTGCATAGTCATAGTTGGTTGCCTGTTCAACGCCTATTGAGGCAAAAGCGCGAGCTGGTCATAACTGTTTTTGGTTCTTGTTTTTTTCGCTTGATATTTTTTTGTTTCGAGGCAGCTGCTGTGCGCGGCTGCTTTCGCCGAGTTCCTGAGCACATAAATATAGACAAGCGGAAAATTTTATGGAATTTTTTCTCATCGATATTTATGTTATAAACATGATCACGTGCTCGCTATACATATTTCAGAGGAAAAGACGAATTTTATTTTTCACTAAAAAGGATGAGGAGGAAAAACTCAGCTAATATGCTGACAAATGAGGTATAGCTGTAGCATAATTTGGTTTTTTTTTTTTTTTTTAGTTGACTTTGAAGCTGAGAAATTTGCGCTCAATATTTGACATTAAGTGGCAAGTTAGTGGTAGTTGCAACACGTCTCGTTTACAGCGTGTAAAACTGCTTACGTGCTTATAAATAATATACATTAACAGACACACACACATACTACACATGTCTACAAGAAAAGTGCCTTGAGAATTTACATATGTATGTGCATTAGGGTGGTCGAAAAATGCGTGTGAAAGGCGCTCAAAGTTTTCCATGTCTTCTCTGTTTTTCTTCAGAATATTCCGATATTAATACACAGTTGTTTAATTTACCACTTTTTAATACTATAGATTTTTTATGGGTGTCCTCATTGGATTTTTTGGGCCTTTTGGGGGGTTTATAAAAAATATCTAATATTAAAAAATTATCAAATGAATAATTGGGTATTGTTATTGGTAGTCTCCTAACGCAGAGTTTTCGGTTCGTAAAATATTATTTTTCAAGAATTTTATACCATTTCTACGAAAAATGTTTTTCCCATATATAGTGTATACCTGGAAAATTCTGAGCACTTTGAGCGACCTCAAAATATTTTTTTATTTCGAAAAAAAAGGTAAATTTTTTCGAAATAGAACAGTGTTAGGGGATGATAGCATTAAAAGTCCGACTTTACTTTTTTTTTTGACCACCCCAATGTGCATACAAATTGCTGTACGGCACTAAAATATCCTAGCTACATCCATGGCGGCTCACAAAGCGCTAACTGCTCGTATTCAAAAACATATCTAAGCTAGTAAACTAATATAACTCAGCCTGTATAGCTATGTACATATGTGTGTGTTTTCATTCTGGGTTGCACTGTGTAAAAAAAGCCATAAAGTATGTATATGAATAATTGAAATACATGTCGGAAGTATTTTTATGGCAAACGCGCGAATGAGTCTAAACAAGCTACATACATACATACATAAATATGTAGTACCAAATGAACTTTATGCTGGCAAAACTCAAAGGTAGCAAAAGGTCGAGAAACAGTTGAGATATGTAGAGCCCATATGATTCAAGAGTATTTATTATTACTTTTTACTTTGCAAATAGTATATACATATGTACATATATCCATTGCAAAAACAGGCCTGTTTTAGTGGGAAGGTAGGAATGAGTGTAAACTACATGCTGCAGTTCTTTATCATAGTCGCTCACTAGACAGTTTTATTGGTGAAGAAACCTGGCAATCGTTGCAAGCCGAGTCCTTTAAATTTTTGTGGTTTGAATTAACAATTCAATTTCTACAGGCAATAAAGCAACGCCAGGCTTAGTGAGAAAAACTACACAGATGTCCTGTGGCAGCTGTATTTATTACGTAAATACTTTTTTTTTGCATATTCCTTAAGTATGGATTAAGAAAGATTCCCATATGTCCACTGATTATTTTTTATTGCGAATTATCTGTACCATCAACGAAGGAGGCTGTCAATATGGGTCCCTATAAAATACAAAGTTATATGCTTTTGTTAATTTTGCAGCCACTTTCATTGAAATGAAAAACATTTTATGTAAGCAATAGTGGCTGCAGACTTCTGAGGTCTAGAAAGGTAGCTTTCTTATGCTGAATCGGATTGCTTTCCGGGCGAATTTTTGTCAAGATATAAGTACTTAGGAAAGCAGAGTTACATGGTAGATGAAACAAACTATCTAGAAGATTATATTACTAAACCGTTATAGTTTCTTCCAGTCGCGTTCAACTGCGTTTCCTTAACAGTATCTGAAAAATACTAAAAGTTTCAAAAAATATAGAAATAAAACTAGGAACCCGGAAATTCCTAAAAAAGGAAATACAAACACCAAGAACCACGTTAAATCCCGAGAGTATAAAGCCCAACTAAAATCACGAAAAAATCATAAAAAAACTAAATAAATACAACAAAAAATAAAACAAAATTTACACAAAATAAAAACCGAATAATCCTCGTAAATGAAGAAAAGTACCAAAAAATCTCAAAAGGGTAACTCTAAGAATCTCAAAAAATATTTTTAAAGTTCACAGGAAATGAAAAAGGGAAAAACTTAGAAAAGAAAACAAAGAAACGCAAAAAATTCATATCGTTCAAAATAATTTCTAAAAATTCCAGAAAAGTCTCTGAAGAAATCCAAAATATATACAAAAAATATTTTGAAAAATTAACGAAAACTCACCAAAAAAATCTTAAAAAGTTCTGAAAAAACTTTAAAAGTTCACAAAAAAGATAAAACACGGATAATCCCGAAAAGCACCGAAAAAGAGTCCATAAAAAGTCACAAAAAAAAAACAAAGAATCCAGAAAAGTCAAACTAAGAATCCCGAAAGATTAAACAGGAGTAATCCAGAAAAGTCTCTAAACAAACCAGAAAAGTTCTAAAAACTTTAAAAAAAATTGTGAAAATCCTGAAAAGTAAAAGCACAGCTAAGTAAAAAAACAACGGAAAGCAAACCAAAAAGAATTCCGACATATCACGAAATAAACTAGAAAATATCCAAAAATATTTCACCAAAAAGTCCCAGAAAAAAAACGAAAGTTTAGAAAAAATTCGAAATTCTTAAAAAAATTACATTAAACGAGCTTCATGAAATTGTTGAATATAATTGCCTGTTTTTTTGAAATTTTTCAGGGGCTTGGGTGTTTTTTAATGACATTTTTTTGAGTTTTTTTCAGATTTTTTTTAACTTGTTTGTTATTTTATAAGACCATAAATAAAAAAGGACATACCTTAAAAGCTTCGAATAATTAAAAAAAAAAATCGAAAGGTATCAAAATAAATCAAAAACTTACGAAACATCTCTTAATTATCGATGTCTAAAAATAAAAAAGATAAAAGAGGAAGAGATATCATACTGATTCGATCTAGCTTGAAATAATAAAAATAGTGTTTCTTAAGTCATGAGAGGGTTCCAAGGATATCTACGAAAACACATTGTTTGTTTGACTTCAACTTTTATTTCAAAGGTTGGCAGACTTCATTCCATTGATCTACGCAATGGCTTCGAAACTTTTGATTATTCATATATTTTACTTATTTTAGTACAAACAAACTGAATACATTTCTAATCAAACTTTTTTTTTATATTTCAGGCAAAAATGATTGAGAGCGGACATCCTTGGATGAGTGGTGCATCATCCTCTTCAGTAACCGGTTAGTTGAAAATAATGAAATTTTACTTTAAGTCAGTAGGTGCTTGGCTTTAAACACAAAATAATAATTTAAGAACCTCAAAAGTTCAGAAACTTTTACCGAATCAAAATTTTTATTTTTAATTAATCTTCTCACTTTTCGCATTTAGTTATTTCTTAATAACACCATACCCTACTTTTGTATTTCAAATTTACTATTTTCCCTTCTTCACTTCTTTTCGTTGTTCGTCTCAGCAGACAGCTACCAATATCAATTGCAGTCGATGTGGCAAAAATGTTGGAACACCAATCAGCAGAATCTTGTGCAACAATTGCGATTTCGTGAACGTGGCCCGCTAAAATCTTGGCGTCCGGAAGCAATGGCCGAAGCTATATTCAGCGTATTGAAAGAAGGTCTCTCACTCTCACAGGCTGCACGTAAATTCGATATACCCTACCCTACTTTCGTGCTGTATGCCAATCGTGTGCATAACATGTTAGGTCCCTCGCTGGATGGTGGCGCCGATCCGCGTCCGAAGGCGCGTGGACGTCCACAACGTATATTATTGGGCATGTGGCCGGAGGAACTGATACGTTCCGTTATAAAAGCCGTGGTATTTAGGGATTATCGTGAAATTAAAGAGGACCTGGGACACGTGTATGCCAATGGACAAATGCAAGGGGTAAGTTGGCGGAGGAGATTCTATCTGTGTACTTTGGCATTGAATATAAAGAGAGATGAAATGATTTTTGCAATATTATGTTGAAAGTATTCAAACATGGTTATAAAATATTGAGTGTTTGAGAAAGTTTCCTACTAGAAGATCAAGGGCAGTGTTGCATACTAATAAACAATCGATCTGTGTAAAATTTGATAAAAAAGAAGGCTAACTTGTTTTTAAAAAGGTGCAGCTTGCACTAATTTTTTGGCAGAGTCGCTGCATACAGTTTTCATAAAGCTTAGTTTTCCAAGTAGAAAAAAACAAAAAATTCCTAAAAATTTAGATAAAAAAATTAAGAAAATGTTTTTGAAAAAATTTTTTTTTGTAAAAAAAAGTTTAACAAGAAATACTTTTATAAAACCAAATTTCTTAAGGATTCCAGCAAAAAAACCTTAGGCAAAAAATATGTCTTAAAAATATTAAAAACCACATAATTACCAAAAAAGAACAAACTTTCACAATACATAATTTCTTGAAACGTAAACAAAAATATTTATAAAATATTCAATATATAGTAAATATTTTTTTTTAAACTTTAAAAAATTTGGTTTTATCAAAAAAAATCTTTTTCAAATATTTTTTATTGTCAAATCTATTTACTATTTCAAAAGAAGATGTTTCCTTCCTTTAGAAAATCGAATTTCAGAGTTAATCTACAAATCATAAAACAATTTGGAAATAATGTATTTTTAAGGGAGAAATATGAAAATAATTATTTCTGACAAAAAAAAAAAATCACAAAAAAAATATTTTTTTAAAGAAACTGATAATTTTTTTATGCATAAAGTTTTGAGCAAAAAATATTTTTCAAAAGCATGTGTGTGGAGAAAAAAACAATTTCCAGAAAAAAACTAACTTTCGTAAGCCCAATTTCTTGGAAATTTTCCAAATAACTTTGAAAATATTTTTCTATTTAAAAATATGGAATATGTATGTGTAAATATGTATAACCATATTTTTTAGAAATATTTTTTTTACAAAAATACATTTTATTTACATATGTTAAAAGAAAATGTTTCCTTTTAATTTTTAGAACAATACCTATAGTTTTGAGTGTGTAAAATTTCCTTATAACAATATCTGCTATTTTTCCTCCGCTATGTAGCCTCTATTGAAATATTATTCTCTAGTAGTATTTTTTTAACCTTCATTGCCTTCATTTCTACTACTCACACATTTCTTCCCACTTTTCGTCTACTCCACAGGCCTCTCCTTTCGGTGCCGCTGGCAATGCAGCCGTTGCTGCCGCTGCGGCCAACGGTTACCACAACGTCGCCGCCAAGCTAGCCGCACAGAATGCCGCGCTCGCGCCACCCGATTCGCCCAGTCCACTCACCACCATGACCGAAACACTGCGCCGCCAAATAATGTCACAACAACAACAATCGCCCATTTCGCAAACGATGAATATGTACAAATCGCCAGCATACTTGCAACGTTCCGAGATCGAAGATCAGGTATCGGCAGCGACAGCCAAGCAGCATGCAGAAGCGCGACGCGCATCCGATAGCATGCCCGATTTGAGCGCGCTTGGTGGGCTGATGGGTATACCCGGCTTGAATGTGATGCCCGCGCAGGCGGCCGCCTCGCGAGTCAGCCAAATGCATCAGAGTGGCGCCAACTACGCACGCGAACGGGAACGTGAGCGCGAGCGGGAGCGGGAATTAAAAGAAGCAATGCAAGCGCGTCAGTATGGCAATCAATCGCGTGGCTCCATCGGTGCTGGAAGTGGTGCTGCTGGCGGCGGTGGTAGTGGTGGTGGTGGTGGTAGCGGCGGTGGTAGTAGCGTTCAAAAGCTGCCAGTCACTGCAGTTGCGGCTGCTGCTGCCGCTGCTGCGGCTGATCCGGCCGCCGCCTATGCGCACTACAAGAGCAAGGAACACGCCACCAACTATGCATTCAATAAACGCTTTGCTGAGACGCTGCCGCCAGGTATTGACTTTGAGGCGATCGCCAATGGTTTGCTACAGAAATCGGTGAATAAAAGTCCACGCTTCGAAGACTTCTTTCCCAGTGAATTCTTTGGCAATGCTGAAGGCGCTGCCAGTGCTGGAGCGGCATATCCACCAACGCGCGAATCACCGCTAATGAAGATCAAGTTGGAGCATCAAGCGAGTGCTGAGGTGCCACATGAAGATTAAAGGAAATAAGGTGAGAGTGGCGGAGCAAAGGGGAATGGAATGGGGGGAAGAAATGCTTTCTTTGTGTAGGAAAGGGTAAGGCAATAATTTAGTCGTTCGTAGACTTACACATGCACGTAAATACATATACACTTACACATACATACATAAATTCGTTTATAGGGAATCAAGGTTGAAAGGAGGGAGAAAGAATTCTTTAAGAATACAAATTTTTGACTGCTATTTAACCCCAACGTTTGTAGGTTAGTTGATAAGCTTTAGGTATAGGTATCCAAATACAAATACACACACACAGTTGCAGGCACACATACATACATAGGTGTATGGCATAAATATGCCTATGCTATACACAATACTTAGTATACTTAAGGTCTTAAGTAAATATTAAAAAAAAAAAATAGGATTCGTCGTGGATGCTGCAGCTAGAAGCGGTAGCATTTGAAGCGCTGATAAGTATGTATGTTACAAAAAATTTATAAGGTTTTGTTTTACAGATAGTTTTCCATTAAATCAATAAAAAAATTAAAATGCAAAAAAAAATAAAAATAAAAAAATAAATAGGTACGTGGTTAAGTAAAAAGAAATCCAACTAAGCAGAAAAGTATTTACCTTTTTTATTTGAACTTCTACATCGACATACATAGATGTGTGCATATATCCTTACTTGTATAAGATCTCGTTGTATTACACATACAATTACACACATAAATACGTGCATACATATGTACGTAAATAAAATGCGTATGTGTAAATTAATTTATTTGCTGCACAGTGTTTTGCATTATACACACACAGGCACAATATTAATGCTAACACACACATACAACAATTTTCATAAAAAATATAGCTCTTATGTAATTAAAAATAAATATTTATGAAACAAAGTTTTCGGAATGAATAGACTTGAGCATTTTTAAATGTACGAATAGATGTCTAAGTATCTGTGTATTTACATAATATTTATAAAATAATTAAGTATAGTGAACATATATGTATGTATGTTGTCAAAAAGTAAAAAAAAATATATTCAATGGAAAAAAAATAATTATATTCAACTTAAGAAAATTATAAAAAAATTTATAAACATTTTGTTTCAGTCTCAAAAATATTATTTTTTATATTCCATTTATCTTGCTTCTTTCTAAAAAATATTTCACAAAATTAAGCCCCTATAACCCGCTTAGTTCAGTATATCATGGCTTCCGTGAAAGAAAGAGTTATTATTTAATTGTAAATAATGTACAAATTAAGTTAAAAGTTGTAAAAAAAACTTTAGTTTTAAGGCTTAATACAAACAATAAAAAAGCTTAAGAAAATAAGTGCATAGCTTTTAAGAAACCATGCGTGCACGTCATTTACATACACACATATTTACATAGGTACATACATACATATAAATTTGAATATGTTTGTTACTTCGTCAGCCAGTTGTGCAATTGTGTACTCATAAATCTATGAAAAAATTTACGATACATAAAAAATTCTTACACATGCATACTTGAAAGTAATATTTGATCAGAACTGTTGTGTGCTTTTTGACTTTTACGTTTACTACATATAAGTGAGTACATATACATACATATACATATACATACATCTTTATATATAGATTACAATAATATAATGATAATTACAATTAAAATGCTGGATAAAGTCAGCAAACGTGCATACATACATTCATAAAACATACATATAAAATGATGATGAATAAATATTTTTAGTTAATCGTGAATGCAAATAAAAAATTATTTGTTATTATTTCAAATGGAAAAATGTGGTGAGTACACTAAACGACCTTGTAACAATGATCAAATGAACAAAGTGTGGCTGGAAGCCAGTGAGTGCACAATGGGAGATTTTGCTGATAGTCCTTTTATTTTTTGGTGCTATAACCGCCTGAGCGAATTTGGCCGAGCCTAAAAGAGCATGCCAGTGGTTTCTCTTCTTTACCAACTGACGCCAATTGGAAAGGCCAAGTGAAGCCAAGCCCTTCTCCATCTGGGCTTTCCAACGCAATGGGGCCTCTCTCTTCGGCTGCTACCACCAGTGCACAGTTGTTCAAAACTGGCACTTAGTGTTCACAATTCACTGGAACCTTAATTTCTCACTAAATTTGATTAATTATTTTTGTTAAATTAAAGCTAATAAAATTTAAAAATATTAAATTTTTTAATACAAAGTGGGAAAAATGAGCAATTTTGAAGAAAACCGAATCTCCTGTTCCAGTTAATAAACGTTACATAACGAAAACTAATTGAAAACAATTGTTGGGCTCACCTAAAACGAAATATAGTTTCCCAAAACGATTTCGAAAGATCATAAAAATACGAGAAAGATCAAAAAAAAATGTGAGTTTCTGGAAAAGTGTTGGGTATTCAGTTTCAAAGCGGCCAAGAGGTCACGTTGATGTTTAATAATTTTTTTCGCTATCATTTCGAGTACATCTGCATGCTAAATGGAAAATAAAAGCGTTTGTTATATTATTAAAAATCAACGCGATCTCTTAGCCACTTGCAACTTGCACTTTATTATACTATATACATTTTTTTTAACAAAAAAAATAAATTTTTGGTGAAAACTTTTTTGAACACAAAATGCCAATTTTGAACCACCGTGCAGCGGGTTTCGAGTTGAATGGAGCGTCGCTGTCTATTCGAACGACATGGCTAAGCCAGCGTAGCCGCAGGATTTTTATTCGCTGTACTATGTCTTTGGAAACCTCATACAGCTCCTCGTTCCATCGCACAGTGGTTCAAAAATTGACATTTTGTTTTCACTCAATTTGAGAAGTTGTTTTTAATTTAAAGCTAATATAATTTGCATTAGACCATTTGAGTCCGATTTTTGAATTTTTGTTTATGTGTAATAAGTTGTTTATTGCAAATTGCAGATTTCCGATTCTCCTGTTCTAGTTAATAAATGTTACATAAAAAGCGTTGATTTTTAATAGAACTAGAGCTTCTGGTTGCGTTCATTGTTGCAAGGACACAGATCTAAACTTGATACACTTGAATAGGGAATCGCCATGCGACTGATGTAGTATACAGTCCTAGTCTTGTTAACGCTGTAAAGAAAATTGGAAAGTTTTAAAGTTTCAGTGCTGACATGGAGAACTCCGGTCGAGCTAAAGGTAAAACGAGGGCGGAAATTGTTCCAACAGTGTCAAAGAACCCTTAGTAAGAGCTGGCGTTTGAGACCGGCTATGATATTCTGGGTATACATATTTAGTTTTAGCCAGGCAAATCCTCACGTAATCTGCCGTAGTATAGTGGCGTAGAACCATGGTCAAAACTACGGTTCCTGTGTTCAACATTGCGAGCGCCATGAGTCCGACTCATGTCAGGACCGGCCCTAAGCTGTTTAAATGCAGTACAGAACGACACCCGAATACCACCAGATTCTCCCCGCCAAGAGGAGCACGATAGTATGCTATGTAACCCGAACAGGCATCTGAATGCGACAGAGCCCTCGACAAGGCACGTCAGAAGGCACCTATACGAACTAACGGATGGGGTAAATAGGTTCACAAAACAACCACTGCACCCGACAGCGTGCCGAAAGGCCATAAACGACATTCACATGGAGTCGGTCTCAACTTACACCAACTTGCGACATATGAATGCAGTTTCATGTAGACAACGACCCGACGTGGACGAGACTGAACTTCTTCTGCCTCGGAAAACTCCTACCACCCTAGCACCACTCCGCTCTGGATACTGCAGCAGGTTTAACTTCTACCTGACATGCGGAGAATCACCCCTTTAATCCACAGACCTCTCCACATGCCCACTAAACCCCACTCAATTAATGCCCCTCTCCCTCTGGTCCGACCCAGGCGTAGTGGCATACTTCTTGGGCCACCACCCCTCAAGCACTGAACGACGTTCTACTGGATCTCAACAAAGATGGCGTGAAGGTAGTAGCACATGCAGATGATGAAGTGGTGGCGGTATCAAGTCTCGTCCCTTCAACGATTAGCAAAATCCTAGAGGAGGCTTTACTCGGGCTAAATACCTGGGCCACAAAACCAGCTTGTACAGATGCTACAGGAGCAATTAAGTCGTGTCCATCTGATTAGGTTAATGTCCGTCTTCAGCAATCAGGCTCCAAGAGTCAGGCTGCAGGAGTGCACTGTGGCACGTTGAACTAAACAAGCTTATCGAATCAGGGAAACAATCAGATAATATACCTCCTACGACTGATTTCAGGTGAAGTTTGCTTCTAGACGGGATTGGAGTAGGGGCAGGATATTCGAAGAGAATTTTACTGAAGTCTATACTGATGGCTTCCAAATGTCTCCCTCTCGTTTGCGGAAGTATTGATAATCGAAAGGTTCTGTAAAGCATTAGAGACGAACTGCGCACGAAGAGTACGAAGAGCATATATTTTCTCAGATAGACAAGCGGCACTTCCGGCACTTGCCTCACCGGTAACAAAGTTTAAAACAGGCCGTCAGAGTTAATAGGCATCTCTCACATCGGGGTTGCCGGCCATAGGTATGATTGCTCAGAAAACAGTTTTCTCGCTCTCTGTTGACAAAATCGGCTCCCTTATCAAGGCTCTTTGTGTGGATGCGTGTATGTGTGCAACCCTTTGTGATGGAGTGTGAAAACTCGAATGTCACTAGTGAGTAAACCTTTAATTAATTGAATCTAAGCCCACAGGAACATACACGGAAATGAGAGGGCTGATGGAGTTGGCTAAGGCCGGAGCATTTTTTGATGAAGCTGAAGCATATACAATAAACTATCAACTCGGACTCATCAAAAGGGAACTCGCATTTGCAACTCGCACGTATGGCTGCGGTGACCAGATTTCTGTGGACAAAAGTCGGGACATTGTTGAAGCATCGAATCCAAACAAACAGTTTTGATTTTAGAATAAAAATACATAACATATTTTAATACAGTTTTATCTGAAAAAAACAGAGAAATAAACTCGAAAAATGATCGCAAAAACTTATATAAATTTGAGTGAATTAGTATTATTTTTTATAATTTCACTAAATTGAAATCAGTATCGTTTGATTAAAAGAAAACAACAAACCAGGGAGTACCAGTATGACAGAATAAAACTAAAGATAGAAAATAAGGATGCTGGCTGCATTTCCGCATGGTTGGGCGGCGTCACTCAGCCGCTCATTGCATGGCCTCGGCGTCAATCGGTGCAAATATGAAAAATCGGGTCACCTAAACGTCCCGACTTTCAGAAAATATTCAGCGGGACAACTTTGTCAAAATTGGTACCTTTCCGCCAAAATCGGTACGAATTGTCACCGCACGTCTGGCTGATACACTTTGGAACAACGACCAAACCTGCAAAACTGCGAGGAATTTCTCAAGAGCTCGAGGAGAGATATAGTAAAGTAAACAGCCACGATAATGGGACATTGGCTCAATGGCTAAAATGAGCTTACCGTACAATCCCCAGTGCCGAAACTGTAATATTGACGGAAGTAAGGCAACGATCTTAGACTATCTTTGCGAATGCCCAGCATTGGCAGGAATAAGTTATGACACACTCGGGAGTTTTTCCTTCCAAAGCCTAAATAAATTCATTGAAAATCCAAATGGTTTGACGAAACAAACGAAACATGATAGTAGATAAAATCAAGGATCCCAGAGATAGCGAATCAAAATTGCCCTATTATCCCCAATTGGGTCCAGGTCATGTGCTCAGGCAAAGCTTCTACAAACCAACTAACTACCCTTGTTCAAACACTCCAGATAACATTGTATTTTTATACCATTCATGAGCATGAAATGGTACTGTAACTTTGGTACGAAGTTTGTAAGTACCAGAATAGAATAAAAGAGATAGATCCATGAAAATGTAGACTTATATGATCAGAACCTCGAGCTGAGCCACTTTAGCAATGTCCGTCTGTTTATACGCAATCTAGTCTCTCAGTTTTCGAGATATCGGACTGAAATTTGGTGAGTTAGTGTAATTTTAGAATGTATTTATTATTTGATGGGACCGGAAAAATCGGACCAATGTAACATATAACTCCTATACAACTGATTGTTCACATATGTGATTCTCCATTTATGCAGCTATAAATATGAAACTTCGCACTATTTTCACTCATTATCAACAGAAAGTTTACAGTTAAAATGATAGATCGGGTCGCTATAACCTACAGCCTCCATACAGCTGATTGTTCAGATATTGGTTTTACTGTAAAACTCCTTTATTGGGACAGCAAAAACCCGAGAAATTTCGTAAGCTATTATCTAAATAATAATACAAAGTCTATTGAGAAAAGCGTCAAAATCGGTTTTGTATAGGCTTTATCTGGTATACCACTGATTGTTCAGATACAAGTTTTCGCGATATAACTCCTTTTTTGGGCAGCTGAAACCATTCAATTGTGTTACCGGTTTACATACCGATCACACAGCAGTGAAAATCACTTAGATTGGTGCTATATAAGGTATATCTTCCATGCCTCTGATTGTTTAGAATGATTTTCGGGCAGAGTCGAAGACATCGCTGCTCTTACTTGTTTGATATTGTCACTGATACCTCAGCAAGACAAGCAGAAATAATAAACTTTTACTTTATTCTATTATTTAAAGGCAAGCAGTTTACTCCTACCATACCGTCTTTTGATGATATACGGAGTAAAATGGAACGGAACTTAGGTTACTCATACGCCGCGGTGTACCAGAATCTGGTTGAAAACCAAAGGCTTTTGCTTTTTATTATTACCATTATTTATTTGTGAACATTGCTGTAGATATTGGCGACGCACTCTTCAGAGAAACATAAGATAAAGGATTTTCACACAAATTTTTAAATAGAAAGCAAGTGTGTTGCTCAAATTGTCATACAATTAAAAATATAAAGCAAAATACGGAACAATAACTAAAGGCTAAAGTTAGGCCGTCCGCAAGCGGCAAGTGTAAAATGAATCATACAATCGCTCACCTACCGAGTGCATTTGTAGAGCAGCTGGTGAAGTGGCAAACCAACTTTCACTTAGCGACCGGCACAAGCCAATGAAAAGTTTTGAACAGGAAGCAGAGCAAGCTGGCAGAAAATAAGCAAGCGATGCTCGAATCCGTTAAGTTATCTTGACAACCATTTGTTGCTTTTATACACTGTGGCTATTGTTTGGGCGAGCAGCCTTGACTGCCAGTGTCTGTGAGTAAATAATCTCCGTTGCGGTTTCGCTAGGACCAACTTCATTTGACGCTACTTCTTGTCCGGTGTTAAATTGGTTTGTCGCCACAATCGTCCGACCAGCAGACCTTGAATGAATGAATGAACGAGTGAGTGACTTGAGAGGGAGGGAGCGTGGCATGTCAGATGACCAAGGCAGATGGCAGATGTAGCAAGTTGCTAAGGACGATAAGAACAGAAAGAACAACAATGTCAACAATAATGCCAACAGAATTCGCAGAAGGCGAATGAATAATTGTGACTATTTCTCGAGTATGAATAGCGAGATGGTCGATGCTTGGAAAGACGGAACTAAGAACGGATGACTGAATTAACTTGCACGTTAACTCATGCCACACAGACACAAACTTACGTACGCACGCACACGCTTTACTGCCAGTATGCAAAACTTTGTGTGATAATTGTTGCTCTGACCTTTGGTCTGCACATCACTTGGAAATGACGGCGAGTGTGCAAAGTAAAGACAGACGTCTAAAGATGCGCATACAAACATACGGGCATATGAATGAAGCTGTTGATATGTAGCTGCAGTCCAGCACTCTACCAACTGAAATTCAAATTTATGCACGAGTGTGTATATACTTACATGCAAATGTCTTCTGGGTTGCTTCAGCAATTGTCAAGGTCATGCTCATGCTCGGAGAAATTCGTTGGTCAACTTGTTTGGAACATTGCCTCTGTGGCTTTTTAATTGTCGACAGAGATGCCTGTACATACACTTTCTCACAAATAAAATGCATGCTTTAAATACATACATATATGTAAATGCGGATAACTGCATGTGATTGGTGTTGTTGTTGTTATGATTGTTGAAAGAAAACAATTGCTTACTGCCACTTAACAGCTCAACACCCTACAAGATATTGCAGATGCAAGACAACCAGCGAGCAAACAAAAGTCAACAGCATAGCATTGAGGGCGGACACAAATACATAGATGCATCCTCACGTAAATGCAAATATTCATGTGTGAAGGTATGTGCATATCTACATACATAAGAATCTGCAGATTTGTATCGTTGTGTGCAAACGAATCTGATTTTATGAACTACATAAGTACGTATTTGGAGTGTGAGTATTTTGTTGAAGAAAATAGTATATTTCTGCCTGTGTGTAAGCACTAAAGAAGGTCATTCGAACTGAACAATTTCCGGCATGCAAAAGAATGTATGCACATATTAAGAATTTATCTCAAAAATTTGCATAATGGATTAGCTATGATTAAAAATTTTCAGATGAATATTTCACAGAATATTGGATGGGTCAGAAATGGAATATTATGCTAAGGATATGTAGATAGCAGAATGGCCACAGTTTACTTCGATTAATGACCCGGCTTTTTTAAAGTATTGCTACTGCAATTACGGTCATCTCTCGATCAAGTAAATCACTTGGAGGTACATAGACAGATTATCGCATTTAAAAGCAAAGAGCTCTATGTTTGAATATGTGTACGTTTCCGCACTCCTTTCAATGCCGACTTCTGAGCGCTTTTGATTTCATTAGTGTAGCTAACTACTAAGTCTCCATAGAGAATAAGTGAAAGAACAATATTGCCGTACATACTTATATATTTAATGTACTTTACTCGCAGAGAATCCCCATGACATAGCAAAGAGCGCGAACCTTAGTACCGCGTAGTAAAGATTACTAGTGAACCGCATGGCGTTAAAACGTCCAAAATTGAATTTCA
>NW_023458566.1:3279669-3279942 GCF_013731165.1 Rhagoletis pomonella | reverse complement strand
ATTACTAGTGAACCGCATGGCGTTAAAACGTCCAAAATTGAATTTCAGAAGCTTAAAAAATATTCCAAATGTTAGTCAGAGTTATAAGAAAACCGAGTGCTATATTTCATCAAAACCGTGCAGCCGTTTCTGAGTGAAGAGCAGTCTCGCATATTTTCATCGAATTTCCAATCACAATATACCGGCAAAAAAAGTTCTTAGCTAAAAAAAAAAATAAAACTTTATAATACATCTACAGGTTAAGGCCTCTAATTTGACCTCTCATTTTTGAAA
>NW_023458566.1:3273613-3279569 GCF_013731165.1 Rhagoletis pomonella | reverse complement strand
TTAAATTTTAGTATATTAAAGGGTACTATGAAAGTGGCCAAGAGGTCGCGTTGATTTTTAATAATTTTTTTTGCTGACAATTCGAGTACATCTGCATGCTAAATGGGAAATAAAAGCATTTGTTATATTATAAAAATTTAATGCGAACTATACTATTTAAAAAAAAATTTTTTTAAAACCGAAAAAAAAAATTTTTGGTGAAAACTTTTTTGAACACAAAATGCCAATTTTGTACTACTGTGTAGCGGGTTTTGAGTTGAATGGAGCGTCGCTGTCCATTCGAACGACATGGCTAAGTCAGCGTAGGATTTTTATTCGCTGTACTATGTCTTTAGGAACCTCATACTGCTTTTCGTTCCATTGCACAGTGGTTCAAAATTGGCATTTTGTTTTCACAATTCAACTGAGTCTTTATTTTTCACTCAATTTGAGAATTTGTTTTTAATTCAAAGCTGATAAAATTTGATATAGAACAATTGAGTCCGATTTTTGAAGTTTTGTTTGCGTATAATAAATTGTTTAGTGCAAATTGCAGATTCTCGATTCTCCGTTCCAGTTCATAAATGTTACATAAAAAGCGTTGATTTTTAGAGCTTCCGCTTGCGTTCATTGCGGCAGGAAAACAGAACACAGATGTAAACTTGATAGACTTTAATAAGGGGTCGGTTATGTTTTATCCTCAGATTAACCCTCTGCGCCTGATGTGGTAGACAATCCTAGTCTTGTTAACGTGGTATAGAAAATTGGAAGGTTTAAATGTTTCAGTGCTTGTGAAATATCCAGAGGTAACTCCAGATACGAAGCTGACATGGAGAACTTCTGTCGAGCTGAAGGTAAATCGATTGCTGAAACTGTGTCAAAGAACCTTTAGTAAGAACTGGCGTCTGAGACCGGCTATGGTATTTTGGGTATACATAGTTTTAGCCAGACTAATCGTCACGTACTCTGCTGCAATATGGCGGAGTAGAACCGTGGTCAAGACCACGTTTTCTGTAAACATTTGAACATTGCGAGCGCCATGAGTCCGACCCATGTCAGGACGGGCCCTTAAAAGGTTTAAATGCACTCCCGAACGCCACCAGATTCTCCCCGCCAAGAGGAGCACAATCGCATGCTGTGTAACCCGAACAGGTATCTGAATGCGACAGAGCCCTCGACAAGGCACTTCGGAAGCACCCGACAGCGTGCCGAAAGGCAATAAAAAACATTCACATGGAGTCGGTCTCAAATTACACCAACTCCCGACATGTGAACGCAGTTTCAGGTAGACAACGACCCGACGTGGACGAGGCAGAACTTCTTCTGCCTCGGAAAACTCGTACCACCCTAGCACCACTCCGCTCTGGATGCAGAAGTAGGTTAAACTTCTACTTGAGTAGGATAAACTCAGATGTGCCCAACGTGTGTCCGGCATGCGGAGAATCACCCCTGTAATCCACAGACCACTTCGCTTGCCCACTAAACCCCACTCAATTAATGCCCCTCTCCCTCTGATCCAACCCAGTCGGACTGGCACACTTCTTGGGTCACCCGTTGGTTGAGCTTAACGACAACGACTATACAGGCTAAGTAAGCCTCCACAACAACAACAAAAAAGCGTTAACGACAATCAGTGACAATAGAAATAAAAGTATGCAAATCATTTCTCAGTGTGTAATAAATCGAGTTGTTTAAAATGATTTCGAATAACGAATAAGATCACGAATAATACATTCATGAGCAATTTATTCACGAATAATTCATTCGTGGATGAATTATTTGCGAATAAGTATAATACGGATGCCATTTCATTCGAATAATTATCTTAATACCAATTTATTCGAATAATGCCCAACTCTGCTTTTGATTGTGATATGACGATGGGAGTTGCGGGCACAGAGAAGTATTTGGAAGGTAATCAGAGCAATATCCTTAGTTTTTGCACCTAATGGAAAACTTATACATGCCGTCTCTTTTGAAAGGAAATAGATCGTTAGATTTCCAACGAGAGAGAAATGGAGAAATCCAGATACACTCTTTGGAAGCTCGGTGAAAACTTTCTACACCGACGGCTCAAATACTAAAAATTTGACTAGAGCTTCAGATGATTTACCGCTTTGGGTGCTATGACAACGGTCTTTCAATCGGAAGTCTTTGCAATACTGAAAGTGGCAGACAGGATAACTGGCGGAAGGTAGCGCGGACATAAAATCGGGATCTGCAGCAGTGACAGCCAAGCTGCTCTAAAGGCCCTGGAAACCGCTCGAACCTCTTCAAAGTTAGTCCAGGAATGTAAGTTGAGGCTGAACTCCGTTACAAGATGGAATGAGATTGAAATTGCGTGGGTGCCAGGACACCACGGTGTTCAAGGTAACGAACTGGCTGAAGAATTGGCGAACTGCGGTTCTATGGAGCGCCCAATTGGACCGGAGCCAATTGTAGGGCCAAGCATAGCGGGAACGATCCGGTGCATCAAGGATCTCATAAGCAAAACTCATGAGAGCCGTTGGTGCACTATTGACACCTGCAAAACAGCCAAGTGTTTCCTGAAAAGGCCTGACAGGGTGGTAGCAAAATTTCTTCTCAGACAAAGAAGGAGTGATCTACGAGCCCTGGTAGGACTGATTACGGAGCACAATCCATGGGGAAGACATATGGTCACCATAGGCATCATCGACGATCCACTGTGTACATCGTGGTTGGAGAACGAGGATAGTACAGAAATTTTCTCTGCCGCTGTGCGGCCTTCGTCAGATTCAGATGGTACATTTTTGGGTCGGATGTACTGACAATGGACGACGTGCAAGCTCTTTCCCTCAACAAATTGCTAAAATTCATAAAGGAGTGTGGTAAGTTTACAGAGGAGTAATGAATTCCCACCCCACCTACATATCCCTTTCCCCTAAATCCAGTTTCTTGGCCTTAAGTACAATGGGCAATACTGCTTGAGTGCTTGGAAAAATTTGTTTTTGGGTTTTCCGGCCACCCACAATTCAATTCCATTCACCCATTATCAACAAAATATTTACAGTAAAAAGGCAAAGATCGTGTCGCTATAACCTATAGCCTCCATACAGCTGATTGCTCAGATAAGGGTTTTAGTGTAAAACTCCTTTATTTGGACAGGTAAAACCGAGAAATTTCGTGAGCTATTTTCTAAATTATAATACAAAGTCTACTGAGAAAAGCGTCAAAATCGGTGTTGTATAGGCTTTATCTACTATATCACTGATTGTTCAGATACAAGTTTTCGCGATATAACTCCTTTATTTAGGCAGCTGAAACCATTAAATTGTGTTACCGGTTTAAATACCGATCAAACAGCAGTGAAAATCACTTAGATTGGTGCTATATAAGGTATATCTTCAATACCTCTGATTGTTTAGAATGATTTTCGGGCATAGTCGAAGACAGCGCTGCTCATACTCACTTGTCACTGATACCTCAGCAAGACTAGCGGAAATGATAAACTTATACTTTATTCTATCTTATTTAAAGGCAAGCAATTAACTCCTACCATACCGCCATTTGATGATATATGTGGAGTAAAACGGAACGGAACTTAGGTTACCCATACGCCGCGGTGTACCCGAATAGGGTTGAAAACCAAAGGCTTTTGTGAACATAGCTGTAGACATATTGGCGACGCACTCTTCAGAAAAACATAAGATAAAGGATTTTCACACATATACTTAAATAGAAAGCAATTGTTTTGCACAAATTGTCATACAATTAAAAATATAAAGCAAAATACGGAAAAATAACTAAAGGCTAAAGTTAGGCCGTCCGCAAGCGGCAAGTGTAAAATGAATCAAACAATCGCTCGACCACCAAGTGCATTTGTAGAGCAGCTGGTGAAGTGGCAAACCAACTTTCACTTAGCGACCGGCACAAGCCAATGAAAAGTTTTGAACAGGAAGCAGAGCAAGCTGGCAGAAAGTAAGCAAGCGATGCTCGAATCCGTTAAGTTATCTTGACAACCATTTGTTGCTTTTATACACTGTGGCTATTGTTTGGGCGAGCAGCCTTGACTGCCAGTGTCTGTGAGTAAATAATCTCCGTTGCGGTTTCGCTAGGACCAACTTCATTTGACGCTACTTCTTGTCCGGTGTTAAATTGGTTTGTCGCCACAATCGTCCGACCAGCAGACGTTGAATGAATGAACGAACGAGTGAGTGACTTGAGAGGGAGGGAGCGTGGCATGTCAGATGACCAAGGCAGATATGGGTATAGCAAGTTGCTAAGGACGATAAGAACAGAAAGAACAACAATGTCAACAATAATGCCGACAGAATTTGCAGAAGGCGAATGAATAATTGTGACTATTTCTCGAGAATGAATAGCGAGATGGTCGATGCTTGGAAAGACGGAACTAAGAACGGATGGCTGAATTAACTTGCACGTTAACTCATGCCGCACAGACACAAACAAACTTACGCACGCACACGCTTTACTGCCAGTATGCAAAACTTTGTGTGATAATTGTTGCTCTGACCTCTGGTCTGCACATCACTTGGAAATGACGGCGAGTGTGCAAAGTAAAGACAGACGTCTAGAGATGCGCATACAAACCTGCAAACATATGAATGAATCTGTATGTAGCTGCAGTCCAGCACTCTACCAACTGAAATTCAAATTTATGCACGAGTGTGTATGTACTTACATGCAAATGTCTTCTGGGTTGCTTCAGCAATTGTCAAGGTCATGCTCATGCTCGGAGAAATTCGTTGGTCAACTTGTTTGGAACATTGCCTCTGTGGCTTTTTAATTGTCGACAGCGATGCCTGTACATGCACTTTCTCACAAATAAAATGCATGCTTTAAATACATACATATATGTAAATGCGGATAACTGCATGTGATTGGTGTTGTTGCTATGATTGTTGAAAGAAAACAATTGCTTACTGCCACTTAACAGCTCAACACCCTGCAAGATATTGCAGATGCAAGACAACCAGCGAGCAAACAAAAGTCAACAGCTTAGCATTGGGGGCGGACACAAATACATAGATGCATCCTCACATAAATGCAAATATTCATGTGTGTAGATTTATAGAAGACAATCACTGCTTGAGTTGGTGTGCAAACGAATCAGATTTTATGAACTACATAAGTACGTGTGTGAAGTGTGAGTATTTTGTTGAAGAAAATAGTATATTTATGCCTGTGTGTAAGCACTAAAGAAGGTCATTCGAACTGAACAATTTCCGGCATCCAAAAGAATGTGTGCACATATTAAGAATTTATCTCAAAAATTTGCATAATGGATTTGCTGTGATTAAAAATTTTCAGATGAATATTTCTCACAATATTGGATGGGTCCGAAACAGAATATTATGCTAAGGTTATGTAGATAGCAGAATGGCCAGAGTTTACCTCGATTAATGACCTGGCTTTTTTAAAGTATTGCTACGGAAATTGCGGCCATCTCTCGATCAATTAAATCACTTGGAGGTACATAGATGGATTATCGCATTTAAAAGCAAAGAGCTCTATCATGAATATGTGTACGTTTTCGCACTCCTTTCGATGCCGACTTCTGAGCGCTTTTGATTTCATTAGTGTAGCTAACTACTAAGTCTCCATAGAGAATAAGTGAAAGAACAATATTGCCGTACATACTTATATATTTAATGTACTTTACTCGCAGAGAATCCCCATGACATAGCAAAGAGCGCGAACCTAGTACCGCGTAGTAAAGATTACTAGTGAACCGCATGGCGTTAAAACGTCCAAAATTGAATTTCAAAAGCTTAAAAAATATTCCAAGTGTTAGTCAGGGCTATAAGAGAACCGAGTGTTATATTTCATCAAAACCGTGCAGCCGTTTCTAAGTGAAGAGCAGTCTCGCATAGTGCATGTTTTTATTTTCATCGAATTTCCAATCACAATATACCGGCAAAAAAAGTTCTTAGCTAAACAAAAAAATAAAACTTTATCATACATCTACAGGTTAAGGCCTCTAATTTGACCTCTC
>NW_023458566.1:3232109-3273603 GCF_013731165.1 Rhagoletis pomonella | reverse complement strand
AAACTTTATCATACATCTACAGGTTAAGGCCTCTAATTTGACCTCTCATTTTTGAAATCCCATTTTAAAAAGTATTCTCAAAACAAAATCCTCTTAAATCTCGTTCATCTGACATTGTGATACACATGTTCAAGCAAATGGCAACTCTCCTAAATAAAGGTCAGCAGAAAATACCTCTAAAACCCGTTTCGATTTATACCCATATTTTAGAAATTCGTCTACCCTAATGAATAATTTGAATGTAATTTTTTAAACACGTGGAAACTCTCTTCAAACTTTCGAAATGTTCAAACTAAAGATTTCTGAACATTCTTTCGTTTGACTGCGGTATTTTTATATTTCATACACTTTTTGAATTAGTTAATTGCAACAGGTGGCAGCCCTTTTCAAAAGTATTTTTAAGCTTATTCATTGTTAACTCTCCTTCGCCGGACACTACGAAACACATTTTAATTAACTGATGAATTAAGTGGAATTTTAATTTTCAAACATGTGGCAACCCCGCTAAATACCATTCAAAAATAAAAAAATGGCAAACCCCTTCGATTGATACCCATATTTTAATAATTCGTTTAACCTAAAAATAATTTCAAATGATTATTAAAGTATGGGTATAAATTTACATGGGTTAAAAATGTTTTTTTTTCTGAACTTTATTTAAGAGGGTTGCCATATGTTTTAGAAATTAAACTCAACTTGAATTAATATATGTATGTCAGTCAAAAAATTTAACAAGATTCTGGTTTTAAAATATTTTGAATAGGGTTGCCAGCTCTTTTAAAATTAGAATAAAATTAAAGTATGCATAAATTAAATGAAATATTAAAGCATGACGTGAAACGAAGGCGGTAATATATTAAGAGAGTAGAATATTAAGAGGGTTGCCAACTGTTTAAAAAGTGAGGATCTGCTTCTCTATTGCTAAGTATTAATATTTTGCAATTCATATTGGTTTATTAAATTCAATTCAATACAATCAAAACGAATATTTAATGTAACGTTTTTAACTCGAATGTGATCTTAATAATATCACGTATTCTACATTTAAGTTTAGCGGCTGTGGCTACGACACTGCATGCGGGCCTTTACAATTGAATAGTTTATGCAGATTTTTTACAATTAAAATAACTTTGTGGAGCTTAAAATGCGCAACAGCATGTGCAGGAGTATGCAAGCGTATTCAACATTATAAATGTATGTACACTAGGGCGTATGAGTAACGAAATTTTGCTAAATCAGTTTTAAAGAAGAATAATATATGTATACAAGTTGCCCCCAATGCAATGCTGATACTAATGCAAAATTGAAAATATTTACTCGAAGTAAGTACAACTTTACTTGCTGCGCTCTAAAAGCTTACTTTTGCACTAAATACTTACCATTCGTTACAGCCCAACCAATGCAATGCTGCTTGACTTATGCAATTTCTCAAGAGGAGTAGTCTGAGTTTTGGCAATGGCAAGGGTTTCTGATGTCAATAGGTAATACCAGCGTGAGCAAATGCGAAATGTGTTACGAGTTGTATGTTTCGAAGTCTGCACACCCACTTCTAGGTACCAACATACTTAAATACATAAGTATGTAAATGCAAACATACAAATAGTTAGTAAAATCGTCTGGCCACTTTGCTTCCTTGTCTCTGTCTGTAGCTTGTCTACTGTTGCATCTTCAGTGCCGAGAAATTACCAGAGATAATTTGTAAAATATGGAACATTGCATAAAAAGCGAAAGTGAGAAATTTCAAGTGGCATATGTACTTGTACTTAAACTTACATGCACACAGACATGCACATGTGTGCGAAAATGGTAGGACAAGCATGTATGTACGTACATATGTATGTACAATGCACAACTAACTGGCTATGTGATTATGCTGTATGCAATTGTATGGTAAGTATGTGTGGCACGTTTGTTATTCTTGCAATTTATCCCAAATGTTTTTGTTATTGTTACAATTTGTGTTAACACAAGAAGTTTCCTGCATCTAGCACACACACACTCACACGCATACTTACTCGCTACAATCGCACAATCGCACACACAACGATGCTACAACATTTTCTACGACGAATAAGAAACAGTACGTAGGTAGTATGGTCACCCAAAGCTTTGCTGCCGCCCCTTTTTCACCTTAACGACGGCTTGCTGGTGGCTGGTGGCTGCTAGAGCTAGTCATCTTCCACTACCTAAGCACCAACATACATACATGCATACTTATGTACATTTGGTTGATTGTTGATATCGTTTTCTTGAGTGCTATGACTCGAGCTTCCTCCACATGGATTGCCTTAGTCGACTTCATTTGTTGTTATTGTTGTTTTTTGTAGCAGTAGTTGTTAATAAACGTACAAACATATGCATATACATACTACATACAAATGTGAGTGATTTAAGTTCTTGGTATATGCTTCCATTCATACAGTCTTTCATTCATGCCAACATTTGGCAAGAGCCAAGCGCATTGAGATCTGCTGTAGCAGACAGCGCATGAACTTCAACATTCACACACTGATAGATATGTATGCATGTCTACTAAAATGCACGCCTGTTTGGGCATAAGAAAAGCAAAGGAAAGCTGGAGCAGCAGCTATGTATTTGAAAGATGGTAAGGCAAGGAATTGAAGTCGTACTATGGCATATGCCAACAATGGCAGCACCAGCAGCAGCAGCAGCAGCCTTGGCAGCAGACATTTGGCCAGACATGCTCACACTAGCCTTGAATAACAAACATATGTACATACATACACGCCCAAGTACAATTCGCAGATATGTATTTTCTCAGTCATATTTGTATGCTTGTGCATCTTACTAAATGTGTTACTCATACGCCCGAGTGGCAAATAAGTGTTTGATTCTTGAATGTAGCACGTGTGTATGTGTAATTCTTCGTAGGGAATTCCTCAAGGTTGTTTGAGGTTGAATTGAATTTGTGACACACTTATACTAAGACATATTTTTGTGTGAGCCCAACCACACATGTACGCAATGGCTTCTACAAGGAAACACACAATTTTATGTCGTCGAAGGTTATGTGGAAGGCGAAGAACGTCGGGATGTGCGTCGTTTCAAGTGGCACTTTTGAGATTTTGTGTTTTTTGTATTTCTTCGCAATTGTGTGTTTTGTGAATTGGCATTTTGCGTTATTTGCTTACGCGCGAAAGGTGATATTTTCAAGAACCTTTTTATTAGAAATCACTAGCTAAATCTAAAAAAAATCTTACAGGTACAGCATATCTGTTTAAGTAGTGTTTTATTAGGAAGAAGGCTCTATCCCGGTGGTGCATATTTTTCTACTAATAACCGTTTTTGTACCTCAGTGTCTTCTGAACCAATTACTCTTCGAGATGAGATCGGAGACGTGCGATGACAGCTCCCCTAACAGACATTCATAGGGGACCATTCACTTCATTCAATTCAATTGAGAGTTCCTAAGATCGCTGATTATGAATCTGAAATCAGTTTTTAAGAATTCAAAATTGCGGATCCCTATTGAATCTAACTAACCCTTTCATACGCACATGGCGTATGAGTAACATTCTCATCTCTCTAGCCTCGGTTTCCAGCCACAGGAAAATCGAAAGCAATGTGGGAGTTGATGAATTGTCCAGTTTAGGAGCCTGTGTTGATGAATATCAAGCCGTGGTACTGGAATTTCTTTCTGGAAAATCTCAAAGAGAAATGCGTCTGCATTTCCTTGGAATGGATAGAAATAATTAGATGGTCAGATATACCGACTTGCAAGATACATATCAAGGAGAATATGGCCTTACTTTATCAAAAAATGGTCCATCGATCTGCTTAAAATTGCGATGGATTCCACGCAGAATCTGCTACAGCCTTCAGTTAGAAGATAGCGAGAAGAGTTTCCAGCATTTCCGCTGAAAATCCCTAGGTATTGCTAGTATTAGGTATAAGGTATTTGCAAGGCCAAGTTTTATTTAGTATTTATTTAGTATTTATTTATTAAGCCAATCAGAATAGAAAATCTTACAGGCTAAGTAGAAATATGTGATAACAGTAGGCAAATTACTAGTATACATAAATGGCTCACTTATAAAGAGGGTTTATTGTATTTAAAAAGTACTCTTTTGAACAAGAAAAATCTATTTCCAAATAATTAGTAATTCTATTAAACTCAATCAAGGATCTAGTAATAGGAGCATTGATTGCATAAAGAGCTTTGAACAGACGAACGTTGAAGAACTCAGAGTTCCTAAGGGCTCTGGCAGGAATATTTATGAAAATCCTCTCCAGGAGCATGGGGCAGTCAGTAGCACCACGAAAAACGTCAAAAATAAACGACAGCGACAAAATTATTCTCCTGTTCTGCAGTGACTTTAAGTTGATCAATAGGCATCTAGACTCATAAGTCGGAATGGGTTCAGAAAAGCGTGGATCGCATGTCATCGTATATACCAAGGCATACGCATATCTATACATTTCTAATGACTTTTTGACTATAGAGCGAGAAGATATGAGGTTTTGATTACTTCGTTGGTCATTTTATACATCCTGTGTGCAGTTAAACTGGGAAGGGAAGTTTTTTTTGGCGTACCTAAATACTTTGTTCGACATATGTTCCAAGTGGGAAAATGTAATGTGTAGTAATTGAAAAAAAAAATCAGTAAAACAACCAACAATTTTTTTTCACAGGGCGATGTCCTAAGAAAAGTGGACATTAAATTTTGCATTACCTAGTATCGAGAAATGAATGTGTTTTAATATGACATTTATGGAACTTTTTGAATACATTAGAATGCTGATTACATAGTTAGCAGTAGGATTATCGATAACGCATTAGAAATACATTATATTATTTATCAAGCATGAAATGCATTACTACTGCTCCGACTGGGATATTCTGCCTATGGTGTCACCAGTTTTCCACAGATCGCTCATTAGCCCTGTTTGTTCTATTAGGGGAGATGTCCTTAAAGCGAAACGTGGAGTTATGTCTCAAAAAAAAAATCTTAAGACATCTGTGGAGTATTTCATAGAGTTCTGTATTCTTCTTTTTTTTTTGCAAATAGTTTTCATGCTGTTGACTAGGCAGGTTTAAGAATTCTGGCCTGTGCCGATTTCCTATCTGCTGCTGAGCTTTGGTTCCAATTTCAATGGTTGTTCGAGACTGATGCCCAAGTCTTTCTTCATAAGCTGTCGCCAGGTTCAAATATAGGTTTTAACTACGCAGAATTCATTGCAGCTTACCATCAAGAACTACGGCCTCTTTTCCTCTGGTATCCTAGCTCCCATTTTGGACTTGAGATAGCCAAAGCAAAGACTTTTAAGGAATGCAAAACTTTGTAAAATACCACCTGATAGCATCTATAACTACCCTTGGGTAAATCCTATTTAGGTTCCGGAATATCTGAGCATCTATGGAGACAAGACCGCCGATGACTTAGGCAAATAGGGCTCCTGATATGTTTAAGTGATGAGTAGATTTCAGTCCAAATAAAATTATATACCCATACAATGTTCCGTAATAGCACCTCTAATAACTTACAACATCAGATTGCAAGAAAAGAAAAATTAAATTGAACCAAGTATGATTTTAAAATATGTTCTGGAGATCAAGCGAAAAATAATCCTTGCTAAAAGGTGCTATGTGAGCTCAGTACGCAATTGAAAACCTGAAACTTCTATCGACGATCAATGCCGTTCTATTGTATTGCATAGAAACGTGGAAGTTTTCCAACAAATGGATAAGGTTTTTGAGCTTTCAGAAGAACAACTTTCGCAAGATCTATGACACTGTTCTTCGGGGACTTAGTGAAGTTTGCGATGGCTTGGGTATTTCGAACGCATAATTGGTGATGCTCCGGTTAAAAAAAATCTTTCAATCAGCAAGAACGCCTACGAACTTAACGAAAGGACCAAGCGCGGAAAGACTTCGCAAAGGAGAGAGGAGACTTCTCATCTTCAACCGACAATAGGTCGCAGTGCTTAATAATAACAAGAAGAAGCTTAAAGTATAAAATCAGGCAAATACTCTTGCAAAAGTAAAAGAAAAGGGGACCGATGGGAAATATTTGAGCACCTTCTTGGCGAATTTTAAGCTTTAATTGGGAAAGGTGCATTCATTGCCGCTTTTTAATGTTTGCTCGAATGTGAAATATGAAATTTTTTTGGTAGAAACCAAAGCAATTAGAGTGAGACTAGAATTTCTTGTAATTCAAAGCAAGATTTACGATTTTCTGAGCATAGAATTTCAAATTATCAACCGAATTGAAAAATTGGTGGTAGGATATCAACTCATCGGAATATTTGTTTTATTTTTCTATGTATGTTACCGAATAATTTTGGACCACGTGAGCTGTTTATGATAACAATCTTCTTTTTTGTCGGAATAGTGGTTCTTCACGGGTGGTTCCATACTAATTTGGTTTAGTTCTCATCACTGTGTCATGAAAAAATTAACGGCACTACTAACTCTTTGTATTAGTATTGATTTGGTTGTATCTTTGCTTAAAAATTACTAATATTCACGACTGATTTTCGATGGCTGTATTATGGCCAGGACTGCATTAGTTTACTCTGAAATGCTTAAACGCTTCTTTTTCTGGAATTTGCATACATACATTGCTATACATAAGTAAAAAAAATAATGTATATGCTTAAGACTTGAACCCTACAGAATCTAATTGGGCGTATTCATAGTCAAAATAAAGGCACCAATAGTGCTAACTATTAACTGTATATTTTATTCGAAAAACGTTAACTACTTTTGTGGGGCGATGGCAGCAAAAAAGTCAGACCTGTATACCTCTGCATTACATGTCAACTAACTACTTTTGAACATAAAATGTTAATGAAAAAAATATTTTTTAATTTTTTATTTATTCTTACTTTTTTATATTTTTTTATTTAATTGACATTCAACGTTGCATATTTGTTCATTTGTGTTTACATATCCTGCAGTAGGTGGTCCTATATTAAAATTCCGTCAGACATAACATCAAAATGATAATATAAAATTTCGAACTTAATTTTATTTGTCCAGAATTCGAAAAAGAATTTGTGAAGTGCAGAAAAAAAAATGTATTCCAAGTAGTTTTTGTATGACGATTTTTAAATAGAAACGTGTTAAGAAAACAAACTCCCGATATACAACTCACTTTAAGTTGGTTTTGTCTTAGCTAATTAAAAGTGAGGTATTTGTCAAAATCCCGCTAAAAAGCGAACTATAAGTTGATTATTTTTAACAATTGATAATTTTTCACTGCAGGGAATTTCCATGGTGTATCTGTCAAAAAAGCTGCCACTAACTTTAAAGTTGCCTTTTTGTAAACTAGAAATATGTCCCAATGTCTTTATATGTACTAAAATAAGTCAACCGTTTATTAATTAATCCTTCATCGATCATCTTTATGCAATCAATGAAGTAACTAAAAGTACAATGCTAGAGAGTTGGGCTATTTAAACCACTCGATAGAAATGTATCTCCGAACCCTCATAGTACCACGGCTGAGGTACAAAAAAGTACATAGATATGCATAGGAATGTATATAGAATCTATGGTTAAAGAAATATGCACGCAATGAACATACATATATACATGAATGCACATAGGTATAACCGAAAATCTTGTGCTCAAATAAATTACGGACATATCGCATTACAAAGCGATACTCAAGAGGGCTGAGGACGAGTATTAGTAGAAACGTTGTATCATATCAGCATACCACGTAGGGAAAATGGATACTAATTAAAAAAGTTGGATGCACATGGTGATGTAGTTCATTTGATGATCAGTTTTCAAAACTTGATAGGCGAATAAATGATACCAGGTCATTAGGGTGGTTCTTAAAATACCAACATCCAAATTAAAATACCAACTTCTACTTACCAAATTCAAAGAATTTCAAAGCTTCAAACAAAATTTTAGGGGTCGCTACGAGGTTTTGAAAAAATGAGGTTTTTTATAATTGCGAATTTGGTCTTAAAATATGATAAATTTTGCATATTATTGAAACTTATTTATTCATAGATATAAATCCATAAACTAGCTAAGTTGAAGCTGGTCGAAGTCAAAATCTTATAGATTTTAGCGATTTAAAAAAATTTAATTTTTTCCCCTATGTTTTTTTTTTTTAATTTACGTGGATGTCTTTACTTTCCACGTAGAACAATGTAAAGGAGTATCCCACGATATTCCCTACACCCTACAGACCATAGTGCTATTGCCGGAAACTGCATGGGAGGAGCGACAACGTGTATCTTTCAAATATTCTCCCCGACCAGGGTGCTGGTGAAACGTATTACTGGTCACCTGCCGCGCACCTAACGTTAGACATAAATTAGGATATACGCAAATGTCTGTCAAGTAAACTCCTTAAGCCTCCAAATTGCAGGGCTTCTCTAAGGTCACTGCCCGATCGGAATTCATGCAGTGAGACTAAAACTCTCCCCTAATTACTTGGAGGATGATGGGTGGAATCATCTTAGCACCTTCTATCAACCAGAAGCAGGCCTACTATGGACACGCAGCGGTCTTAAAGGTAATTAATATTGGTTGGTGTAACGGATTCACGGCCAACTTAGATGCCGAAACTTATTACCTCACAACATTCTGAGATTTTAGTTTTAAGATTTGCATACACTTTCCAACCCGGGAAGATTGGGAAGGTGGCCTCCTGACCCTAAATGATGACATTTCCATCTACACTGATGGCTCAAAGATGCAAACAAGGAGCGGGCTCGGGTCCGTGCTCTAAGGACCCTCAAATAAGGCAATCATATCGCCTGCCTGATAACTGAGATGGCTAGACATGGCTCAGGAATGCAAATTAGCGAAGCGGATAACTCCCTACAGCCACCGATTTTTTTCCTGCTAAGAGGAGCAAGAATACGCAGAGCCGTAACTAATGACCTATAGATCAATCGCGACGTCGTCGTGACCGAGATTCAATAAGAGTTGTACTGAGGAAATATTGACAATAAACAAATCTGCAATAAGGGCTCTTTCCGATGTCATCACAGGGTACTACTGGGTAAAGGCAGCAATGGCACACTGGCCAAATGAGCCTTCACACGCTAGTCTTTCTAGACTACGAAAGCAACGAGAATTCAAATGGACCAATGGAATATTTATGTTTCTTCAATAAATTAGGTATACTTTTAAAATTGCTTTAATCCGTACTGTCGAACAATCCATCAATTTTAACCTAATCAACATTTCTAGAGGGATGCAATTTTCTACGAAAACCATTCAATCGCGACATGGCTGTATGGCCAGTCCGAGTCGTAGGCGACTTGTAGCAGTGCGGAAAATATGAATAGCGAATGCAGCTTTGCGTATGAAACGAATCCTGCAACAACGGCAAACATAACAACATCCACCCAACAACGATTGCTACGACTGTTGTTATGGCGCAGACGAAGGCGCAGTCGAAGGCATAGCTGATGGAGGCCGTTGACGAGGTAGCGAAAAAAATATATTCGCATTACCACTGACGATGACTACAACGACGACGATAACGACGACGGGAACTAACAAACGCAGAAAAGTCGCCATTACTAGCCTGCTGGTAGGCACCCACAGCCGGATACGATGTATGTACCATGCCGTGCTGAGCTGTGCTTTACCGGGATGTGTGGCATTGTATGCATGCATATTAAATTGAATCGAATCGCATACGTTGCTGTAAGTTCACATGCATAGTCGTAAGTCCGAGTAGTGCGAGTTGTATTGGCAACTAGCAAGGCCACCAAGACCCAGAGTATAGCAGAGCGGAGAGAAGTGGAAGAGGCCGTAGTAGTAGTAGCAGCAGCAGCAGCAGCAGCAGCAGCAGCATCAGCTTTATCTTTGAAGCACCCTCTGGTTCGCTTGTTCGTCAGAGAAAATAGGAATAGAAATAGGCGGAGTTATCAACGTTTTTCAGTTATAATAAAAATGCAACACACTTTATGGATACAGACATATATATGTATGTACGTACGTATGTATGTATGGTGTACACATTTATAACTAAGAAGCATAGTATGCAGATACGAGTATAAATGAGTTCGAACAACTTCACGCTGCTCACTCCAAGTGGTTTTCGTTCGATTGGAGTACTCATACGCAGCGTTGGTCGCATCGATACCTATTAGATAGAATGCTGCGGCTGGGTCTACATATTGGCTCATACCAACAGCAGCTGAGTTCAATAGAATATACAACACACATATTTTTTTTCCAACTATTTTCTTTGCAGTACGCGCTCTAGTGGGTGAAGATATGAAGAGCTTCGGCATGGATATGGGCGAAAGCTAACCGGCCGGCAGTTCGAAACTTGAGTTAAAGAGTTCTTTTCGTTTTTATTTTTTTCTTATTTGATTTTATTTCATTTTTATGTAAATTATTTATTTTTTCAATTTCTAATTTCAGTATTTCAGTTATCGAGCGCATGACTGCCGGCGCTGCTGGCATTTCGTAAGTAACTACGAGTATTTATATATATACATATGTGTGCACGTAGGTATATATGTATGTGTGTTTGCTTGGGTATCAGGTACAGTTGCTTTTCAGTGATGCTGCTTGATAGCAGGTAGTGAGACATTTTGCTAATGCATTGATTAAAATTGAATTTTTAATTAAAATATATGCTGAGTGTAAAATCAGACAAATATATTTACTTACAAGTTTCGAGTGTTAAGTCCGCCATTGCCCGGTTTGCCAATGCCGTGTACAACTCTACCTACATATATACCTGCATGAGTTTATAAAATAGTAGTTAGTTACATTTTCTAAGGCTTTATGCAGTTGTAGATAGCAGATAGCTGATTTTGCTGTTACCATTTTACCTTTGCATACGTTTATTGCAATATATAGTATGTATATGTACACTCGCTTAGTTATTGGCATAAAAATCGTAAATTAATACTAGAAATGTATCTGAAGAAGGGCGAGTCATGTGAGTGTGTGTGCGCACTCTTTCGTTAATTGAGGAATTCTTGTATTTGTAAATTCAATTCAAACCTTTTTTTTTATAGCAATAATATTTCATTTGATTACGTTAGGATTGATTTTGTAGCCATGGAATAGAAAACTGTTTTATAAGTTATAAAAGATATGCATGTACATAGGTGCGATATGAATATCAATCGGTTATGGGGAAGAAAATGTATTTTAACGCCATTGAATACAATTTGAAGCGCGCAAAAGCTTATTTAATATTCAAAGGCTTGGGAAATTCCTCACTAGTTCTATTGCATCGGAAAGAGCCCCTTAGGAAAAAGAAAGACAAAAAATTTGGATGCTTTGGCACATTTCAGATCACTTAAAAAAAAAAATAAAAAAAGTTAAAATCAACTAATTAATCAGTTCAATAACATATTACAAAAATGCCAATGTCAAACGAAGGTAACTCAAACTAACTTTATTTTAAAAACATTTTTGAAGAGGTTTACCACTAGTTAGGAAATTGAAAATCAATTTAGTCGACAAGCTTAATACTTTAATTTACAAGTTAAATGAGATTTTTTAATAAGGCAGTCAAGCGAGAGAGGTTTAAGAAATCTTTATTTCGAAAAAAATTTTAACTGGCTTAGAAATTTCAAACCAATTTAAATCACAACTGAAATGAAACATTTTTTATGGGTGTCAAATGAGAGAGGCTTTAGAAAGGCTATGTTTGTAAAATATTTTTTAAGTGACTTGCCCTCTTTTCAGAAAATTAAAACCTATTTTATTAATATTTAAGTTAATGGAAATCTTTTAAATGTTTAAAAATGCTTTATTTATTTATTTATATTTTTGAAGAGGATTGCCGCCGGACATTATAAAAAGTAAATCAAAAACCGGAAGGGCATTTTAAAACGTGTCTTGTAAGTTCGTTGTTTTTTTGATACTTGTAATTTTTATTAATGGTGTATTTTGATATATGGGCATTTCCCAAAAAAGGTAAACCGAAAATGCAAGTAAATGAATTTAAACGGCTTTATAACTTTATATTTCGTATTCAGATGGCGAAAAGAGGTTTTGAAAACGGGAAACTGTGGAGAGAAGAACTAAAAAAATTAAATAAAAAATTAAATTTAGTATGTGTTACTAGTAAAAATATTGTGTGGGGGGAAAATCTGTCGCGTCCGACATGTCGCATCCGTTACCAGATTTTAATTCAAAATTAAATCAACAACAAATTGCTTCTGATTAAAAATGAATTGGTTGTGACGGTCCATAATTAGACTTTATTTAAAGAATGTTTAATAAAGGAAAACCTTACACGATTCGCTGAGTTTTGCTTAGTTTTAACATGTACTCTGAAATCACTTCTGTTTTTGTCGCGTCCGTTATGCCCTACTTTTCATCGATTTTCTCGACTTTAGTGTTCCAAGCGCACCTAGTTTTTTGTCAACCAAAGGACGGTATAAAAGCTACACAACAGCAAATTTTTTTTACAAGTGACTTCAGTTTTCGTATGATTTATTTAACTCTAAAGTCGTACGAATGTCGCGTCCGTAACCCAGGAAATACCCATATGTAGGATATCTGTGAAAAACGCAGTTTCGAAAAAAAGTGTTGGTTAAGGCCTTTGTGAATTAAGGAAATGTTATGCAAGTTAAAAAAACTATTTTTGAAGAAAATGGGGTTAACGCTTTAAGCTCCGGTGATTACCATAGATTTGGAAATTATTAAACTACATTGACATTGTTTTTTTTTGAATCGTGTTCAGCACACAAAAACAAATCGGAAACCACTTTCATATAAAACAAGTAAGAAAGCCTAAGTTCGGGCAGAGCCGAACATTAAATACCCGGCGCACGTATTAAATATATGTTTTTCGCCTTACCGAAAGCTACGGCTATATGGTAAGCCGGGGCGTATCAATTTTGAGTAAATTAGAGTCCTTAGATTTCGAAATTTTGAAGTTTCAAGCAGTTCTGAAATTTACCGTTATATGAGAAGCGGCCGTTATTTTAGTCCGATTTCAATAATTTTCAACGGTTTGCTTATATGTGGCAAGCACAATAACCACACCGAGTTTGGTACAAATTGGTAGAACGGTTACTGAGATACATATATGTGATCATAAGTGGGCGGTGCCACGCCCATTTTCCAAAAATTTATCACAAACGTATTTCTTGGTAAAGAATTGTTGCAAGCATCAATTTTGAATAAATTAGCTTCAATATTTACTGATTTATCGAAGATTTTGTATTTCTCTAAATTACCGTTATATGGGATGTGGGCGTGGTTATCGTCCGATTTTAAAAATTTTAGGCGATTTTGTATGCTGTACGAAGGCCGACAACTGTGCCAAGTTTGGTAGAAATTGGTACAGCGGTTACCAAGATATACACATGTAACCATAAGTGGGCGTGGCTACGCCCATTTTCCAAAAATGTATAATATTATTATTTTTTGTCAAAAAATTATTGTAAATACCAATTTTGAGTGATTTATCTTCAGTAGTTACTAAATTATCGCAGTTTTCGTGTTTCTGGAAATTACCGTTATATGGGAAGTGGGCGTGGTTACAGTCCGATTTCGCCCATTTTCAATAGCAACCTACCTTGGATTAAGGGAAACCTACATACCAAATTTCGTTGAGATATCTCAATTTTTGCTCGAGTTATCGTGTACACGGACAGACGGACAGACGGACAGACGGACAGACGGACAGACGGACAGACGGACAGACGGACGGACAGACAGACATGGCTTAATCGATTTCTTTTTTTATCCTGATCATTTATGTATACATTTGTCTATATCTATCTCGATTCGTTTTGGCTGTTACAAACAACCGTTATGTGAACAAAATTAATATACCCTTGTGCACAAGTGCGCTCGGGTATAAAAAAACAGTAAGTTTTTTTAGAACTCTGGTATTAAAGACACTTATCGCTATTGCGCTCCATCCTCCAAACGGTAAATCGTTCAGAGCAGGCAGTATAAAAATTTCCAAATATCTTGACACCTGCGCCACCTAGCGCATTAATTCATCTTTCACATTGCATTGTCATCGGGTTCTGAGCTAAGTTAAGGTTTCAAGTCTTTAGCTCATCGGGAAGTTATAAAAGTTATTTTCACGAAATATCAAAAACCATGTTATACTCGCTTTAAATTTCTCCTTTATATTTTTTATCTAAGTTAATTTTTTGGAAATAATTGTCACTCGCACAGATAAAACTGCAAAATTTTCACAAATGTACGAAATACTCGTATGTATGTTCAAAACTGTTTGCTTACCAAAATTTTATTTAATGGCATTGGTAGCTGTTATCTCAACTTAGAAATGTTTATGTGAAATGACGTTCACCCGAAAACGCACCACATTCAAGATAAACTGATCCATTTGGGTGAGCGAAATTTTTCGCCGGTGAAATTTCTCGCCAGAGTGTTTATGATAAGGCTGATCATAATGGCTTAATACACATAATTGTTTTTTTTTTTTATCTGGAGAAAGTGACTCGTGAGGATGAGGTTGATCTCAGACATTTTGGACTTCGATTCTTCCTCCACCTAAAGAAAAATGCAAGGAGGGAGATAACTTTCCTCCACAAAGCTTATAAGGTCCCATCGATGATACTGTGCGAATGACTGAATACATAATACATCATAGCAACAACCGCTAGGTTTAGTAGGTATAACTTTAAACTAGTGGTAAGGATCCAGCATAACCACATTTTATTATTTTATTTAGAAATAGCTCCTTGTCATACCTGTTTAATATGGCGCAGAAATATGGACGAACTCAAATAAAGATAATACGACTTGGGGATTTCGTGAAAACTATTCTATGTGAGATCTATGACCCCCTTCGCGGAGCCGATGGTTGCCGAAAATGATGAATAATGATTAGCATGAGCTTTTTAACGATATGACCTTATTGGAAATGTCTGGGTCGAGTCTGGATAAGTAGCTGTCTAGGCGTCGACAATATTCGGATCATAATTGGGCCAGAGTAACGCGGGTCTTACGTGGCAGTCGAAGCAAAGTGCAGATTGGGCTCCGATCACGGTATTCATTGCTCGAGAGTCGTGAACAACTCTTTACGAATGCCGTTGATCGCTCGTAGGTATGTCGTCGGGTCCAGTGGTTGGACGACGTAAGTCTGGAACACGTCAATATATTCGAAAAAATGCCCTCTGACGTGCCTGAGCTTGGGCTCTTCCTCAAGCTGGAGTCTGTGGGATGTTCACATCTGTTCCAAAAACTGCTTGCCGAGCATTTTCTTGTGCTTCCTTACTTTACTGACAACTGCGGTTGTGTGAGCACTGCACGAGAGTAAGAAATTAAAGGCAACACTTAAGATCTTCGGGATGTTCCCCGTCGGAATTGGTGTGCCAAGGACCTGAATGCCTAGTTGAAGCCTAACCTCTTTCGTTCAAGTGGTGAAATGAGTTGCCTTTGATTTCGTCGGGGAGAGGGTTAGACTCCGTACAGTGAAGAAGCTAGGGGCAGCCGTTTACTTTCGTACAGTGGTCATAAATTTCAAGCCCGGACGCGAGTATCCAACATTCGTTAGCACATGAGAACAGGGAAACTCCCTCCATTAGCTGAGGAAGCTTCGAGATGCAGAAGTTATACAGTAGGGGGAGAGGACATCACTCCCTGGAAACCTTTGCATAATTCGCCTAAGTTTTGATGTTTGATCTCGAAAGGCTACTGACGACTGCCGACCATTCATATAATTTGCCGCGCAACGTTTGAGTCCCTGTGGGAGAAAGATAGCCTCGATGTCTTTTAATAGCGTGTAAGGACAAATGGTATAAAACAACTTAGGGTACGTTCACACAGAAAGCGTAGCCGAGCCGAGCGAAGCAGTTCCGAGCTGAGGGAAGCTTTCAAATTGCTGTAGCTAAATGAAAGTGTTCATGCAGCAAGCTGTTTCATAATAAAGCGTTTTGGAGCTGAAAACAAAGCAGTTTTTTATTTTGAATTTTCTATTAAATTTTTGTGTTTCATAACGCTGCTGCAAACGAGATATCAAAATACTCCAATAAAAACGAATATTACAACGAATCTTTTGAATAAAATTGAGTTTTATATTTTTGTCGACTTTCATTGACAGTAAGTTTTGAGGTATCTTTGCAGCAGAGTCCATGAGAAAAGATCCACTTCGCTTCGTTCAGTGTGAACACCAGCGGCTGCGCTCGGCTTTGTGTGTGAACGCACCTTTAAAGAAGTCCAACGCAAGTAAAGCAAGCCGTTAACGCCACCACATATGTAAATTGTAATTTATAACATTTTAATTGAGAAATGTTTCTGAAAGGGCTAATTAGGTAACACTGCATCATTATTTTCTGAGTGAGTCGCTGTTTTATTACTTTACATACATATTAGGCGATTCCAGAGAATATGTATTCCAGAACAAAACTTCACACGCTACAGGTAGAGAACTGTAATATATTTCGAAAGCAAAGAGAAAAGTTATATTTTAATCGTGAGAAGAAAAGCAACAAATTTATGTAAAAAAAAAAAATAATAATAATGAGAAACAGGATATCCATGCAAATTAATAAGAAGATGTAAAAAAGCAAAAAAAAAACACTGAAATTATTTTAAATTTCTGCGAAATTTGTTTGTAATAAAAAAAGCGTACATATCTGTATGTATGTGTGAATGTAGGTACGTGTAGTGCCCCATTATCAATAATTGATATACTCCAGCAGCAAAAAGACGCAACAAAGCGAATAATAATATATTTTAATAATTTGCTGAAAATATGATTGAGGCAGACGAACAAGCGCAAAGCACAAAAACTTCAGTAGTGCAAAAAACGGAAAAGGTGAGGCGTAAATAAAAAAAAAAATGCAAGCAAGGAAAGAAAGAAAAAAAAACGTTGCTCATTGCTACCGAAGGCACCCTTTGGCATTCAACTAAGTAGAAGGTAGCGAAAAGCGACTACCAACAGTGGAGATGGAGAAAACAAACAGACGCTTGGTAGTGGGCATGAGATAGCTTATTTGTACAAGTCAGCCAGTGTTGCCACGGACACATCTTTTTCCCTAGCAAAATTTCCTACCAAAAATTTTTTGGAGTTAAAAATTTTTCCTTTTTAAGTATTTAAAGTTAATTAAAAATATAGAAAACATAACAATAAAAATAAATTAACTTCGAATAATAATTCATTTTACTGTATAGACTTGCACAAATGTATGGGTCTTTATTGTTATTATTACGCTAAGAAGATCCTAATTGTAATCACTGTAACCTTAGGCTATTTAAGAAGTTAAGCACTTTGGAACTTTGCCATGTTCCAAATTTCGGATGGAGAAGAAAATCGTTTCCCAAGGTGCACCAGTCTGCTATTCATGATATATGGATCTCTTTGATTGTCTTATTCGGCTAGACTTCCGCCAGTGGGCAGCAATCTGAGATTCTTCCCGGCTTCCACAGTGTATCATTTAGATAAACCGCAAGAAGACATTCTAGCGCATTTGGAGATGATGCTTTTTAAGGCAGTCAGCCTTTTTGTTGCCTTCAACTCCTTCATAACCCGTAACCCACTCCAACGTTATGCTATTGTGAGCTCCCAGTTGATTCAAAAGAGTTTTCCACATGTCCACAAGCAATTTAAAAGAGTATAAGACCTTTAGAACTGCCTCATTACTCGAAATAATATTTATTATGGCCCATTTGTACATTCGTGAACACAGACTTCGATTGCGAAGATGTCCGCCCTGGAATAATTGCAAACTTTTCTGGAATCTTGGTCAAAGTACGCCTGCCACTGTACTCCCTTTGTCCATCTTCGATCCGTCGGTATACCTCTTCGTCATTATCGCTTGACCGGAGTCCCTTTAAGGAATTCTGACCGTCTAGCATGATGTCCATGAGCTTGATAGCGAAATCAGCCAGGGATGGTTTGAGTACCTCTGAATTCCCCTGAAGATTTCCACTTTTCATGCTGATCATGTTGGGCAGCTGTAGGGCGCTCCAGCAGACCTTTTCAATCAGAATAGACAAAGGATGAATGCCTTTAATGACACCAAAAGCATCCCATTTACTTGCTTAGCTTTTGGCCACCAGTCAAGTGCCACATATTTAACAACGGATTTTGCGACCGTTTTGAAAGACCAATACGCTAGTTTGGGGGATATTCCGCAGGCCTCTTCTGAGAACTCAATTTCTGTCCCTGCCAATATACGCAATAAACAAGGTTACTAAAATGTTTGGAGATACATATTTCCTATTTTTTCGCAAATAACTATTCTTGTCGCGGAACCTACCAAAATCCAATCTAGCCTACCAACGTACCAAATGGAAAAAAATCTACCAGTTTTGGTAGGCAACGCCCACGTGCGGCAACACTGAAGCCAGCATTGAGAAGGTGAGGCAAAGCAACAGCACGAAGGTGGCAAGAAAATACCATGCATACATACATACATACATACATATGTATATGCTAATGCAAAAAAACCATAGCAGCATAGTATTGTGCTGAAGCACTGATGGGCGATCGTACGCTTGGCCAACCGATGGACAGCTGGAAAGGCATTGCAGGGGGCGGTTAGCAGGCTGATCGATCAGGTCATCAACTGACAACTACATGCCGCATGCGCCGGCAACTACCGTTTGATGAGTGAGTAACTTAACTATCTGCATATGAATGCTAACAAACTGACTCACATGCATATATATGTATGTGTTGCGATGATGCAAGGCCGCAACAGTCAGTCAACAGCATATTACAAATCCAACAGCCAATGCACAGCGCCGCAGAGTGGTGGCAAGTAATAATACTAAGCAGGGCGATCATCGATCGCAAGGTAAGGTAAAATAAGTTGTACTTCATGGCAAAATGCGTGTTCGCAAATGAGAGAATATGTATGTATGCATATGTACCTTTGTATGTTTGCGCATGCGCGCATGTTGTACAGACGGCTACTGTTGTACGCAGTAATTTCGTAGGCAGTGCTCAACAAACTGCTTATTACCATTAATTTTGAATTGTTTTTCGTGATCTTAACGATCGGCAGCGGCAGTTTGCAATAACAACAGCGAGGATAAATACATATGTACGTATGTATGCAAGTCAGCCATTTGCGCTGGTGTACTTACGCGCGCCCAGTAGCTGTGTTGTAGCTTAGTTGCAACTTTTTCATCACTTGCTTACTAAAAAATCACTCATAGGTGTGTATGGGTTTGTGTGTGCATGTATGTACATCTTGTGTAATAGTTTTTGTAATATTTCATATTCTTTGCTTTATTCTTATTCAGCTTCTTTTCTGCTGTTGACCTTTAGAATGAGTTCTACGCTTCATCCACCTTCATCCATAGGAGTGATTTTTATTTTTTTTGATTTGGTGTTTAATTTAATATCTTAGCATTTTGGTTTTATTTATGTGTGTATGTATGCAAATATGTATATATGTGTTAGATGTGCGCACAGATCTGCTTTGCATTTTCTTACACGCAGTGGCTTTGAAAGGTTTATCGCCGCAGCCGTACATCAGCTTTTGCCTGCCATTCTTGTTGATTATAATGTTTCCAGTTCAAAAACCCTGGGCAAGCGGCAAGCCTATTATCATTTAGAGTTTTGATTTTTGTTTTATTACTTTTATCATTGTGTTTGTTTGTATGCCAGCCATTGTTTTGTAGCGCTTTTGCATATGCACTCTGCTGCTTTGTCGTTGGCTTTCTATGTATGTATGTAAGTGCAGCGAATTTGCAGCATGGAAATAAAATACATTAACCTGAGAATTATGTTAAAAAACGCATAATTGGTTTTGTTTTAAAAGATAGAGGTAAATTGATTGCTTCAGATGTTCTCAAATCGCAGTTTTAACTTCAACTACTACTACTATGTTCCATATCCATGGGAAGCGAAAATGCAGCTAAAAATAAATACATACATATGTATGTATGTAGCTGTCCGCCGGTCGATGTAGACTATTGGTTCGACGTGCCTATTAGCAAATGCTGGCATCCAGATTTGATTTTTGGTCCGAGCAACAACAACACTTTTTTAGTAGCGGTCCCAGCTCGGAATGAAACTAAAGCTCTTTGGCTGCAACATTTATAAGGCAACGGTTCTTAGGAGCGGCTCTTTTTATTTCTTAGATACCAATTAGTGGCTATGGAAAGAATCCTTGATCGAGCGATTGGCATACTTGCTAGCAACACTGACCAGGCCTGCAATTTATACTATAAGAAAATTCTCCTTATGTTCCTGAGAGGAACCGGACAATAAAGTCAGTAAATGTAGGAATATTTTAGAGATATTTTGTAGAAAACATAAAGATTTTTTGCGAGCATTCTAAATATATATTTAAACGTTTTATAACTTAAATCAATAATATACGTAGTAATAGCATAAGGATGTAAACATTTCTTGTTATTTCTCGGTCTTTCCAGGTATAAAGGTCGTTCTGTTGCGTCCTTGCTTCGCTGTTCACCCATGGATGCCGAGTTGAAGGAGTTGCTCATTGGAACATCGTCATCATGCCACGCACACGGCATCGCAATTGTTGTATTTTTATAGGTTTAACTATATACATATGTACATTAGAGTAGTTCAAAAAAATTTTGTCCAAGATAGGGTTTGGGTCACCTTCCAAAAATTTTTCCTTTTGCCGAAAGAGGTGCTGGTTGCAAACCTTATGTTTCTAAGCATAAATTAAGAGGATGCTCATGATCAGGGAACGGATTTTTAGGTCCTAAAAACCTATAAAAAAAGGCAAAATAAAATAACGAAATAGGCTGGAAAAGGCAAAATAAAATAGTGAAAAAGGCAGGAAAAGGCACTAGGTGTTGCAAAAAAGGCAAAAAAAGGCAAAACAAAATAGCGAAAAAGACAGAAAAAGGCACTAAAAAAAGACAGAAAATACGAAGAACAACCAAAAAATGCATTTATTTTAGAAATGTTTATATTACAAGTAAAAAGAGAAAAACTATGAACTAGTTTCATTATATGGAAAATTTGTACTTTGAATCTTTGACTATTTTATCCTTTCGAGTTTCTAACTCATAAAATTTTAATCTGAATAGTTGTAGTAACATTGAACGACAAGATGCATTTTGAAGTTTTCTGGCATCATTTTCATTCGATTTTCGCGAAGAAAAGCCTTGAATGTACTAAATGTGCGCTCGACGTAAGTTGATAGAAGTGGAGCCTAATTTAAATATGGAACGTTTGAAACGTTCATATTATCAGGAATAAGGGCGTTTTCCTCGCCCTTTACAATTTTATCCACACCCCTTATTGTCTCCAAGCCTTCGTTAGCTGAGGAAACGGCTTTGAATTTTTCCAACACCAATTTGGCAAGAGGTCTCTGTGCTTCTATAAGCCGCATGGGCAATGTGTATATTTTTTAACCTAAAAAAAAAAAATTGTAAATGCTATAATCATTTTTTTAAAGGTAGAAAAGGCAAAAAAAGGCAAATATCTTAAAAAAGGCAAATATCTTAAAAAAGGCAAAAAAAGGCAACATCAAATGTGTATATATGGAATCAGAGAAAGCTAAATCATGGACATTCTTAATCGAATATGCTCTATCTCGTTAGCAGAAAAAAAGGCAATTTCCATAAAATCCGTTCCCTGCTCATGATGCTCATATTTTACTCTAGAAGTATTGTGTACATGTATCAATCAAACAATTGGTTAAGTAACCTAAGAACATTTTAAATGTAAATGATCTAAAAATTTCACAAGCTTCAGTTGTCATGGCAACAGTACCTTTTTATAAAAATCACAAATATTTTTGCCAGTTTCACTGCGATCTAGTAGCGCATTTCAAGAGCATTTAGCACCTTGTAATGGTTGCAGTAGAAAACTGAAAGTTGGTATCGATATTAAAAATATCAAAAGGAAAGAACTAAGTTTTGTAGGATGAAAATTTTTCCTCCATACGAAAATTTAACCACTTTAATATACATATATCCATGTCTTTAAAAAGCCCATGCATCCAGTCAAGCAGTCTATTTCAGCACCAGCCATCCACACGAATAGGGCCATAAATCTTACCAAAACTTGCTATCGCGTAAGCCCCGAAGTCGTTCTAAATTTTTTCGTCGTCGTCCATGCTTCTAAGCCATACAAGAATATTAACATGATGAGAGTTTTCTAGAGATTTATTCCCTAGATAGGGCGCACTTTTTAAATGTATACCTAGCCCATAAACCGCAGCCAAAGTAAACAAAGTCCTTCACTACTTGAAAGTCTTAAGTGGCAACGATGACGTGTGTCCCAATTTGCGAAGACTCTTTGTATATTGGCATTTTCTTTTTTGATTGATTTTTACTTTAAATGCTATCGCTTTTAATACGATTGACTGACGTTTAACGCTTTCCAGCATCAGATTGAAAACGGTGAGTTAAGTAACCTATGAGCCTAAAACTTCGTTTGTCTCGAACGTCACGGATAAGTTCTTATCAATTTGGACAGCCGTATTAGTTTTGTAGGGATTACAAATTAAGACATTTTCTTGTAGATACAGCTATGAAAGGAAAGTCCATAGGACCTTGTATCATACAAGAGAGGGCTTTTCCCACTTTTTTCCGGTATAGAAATCATTTGATTGCTGCCTTACTTTCTGATAAGATTTTTGCATCGTAAACTCGTCTTTTGGCATTTCAAGTTCTTCGTGCTCATGCCTTTGCGCCCCTTTTTACTTCCTTTAAAAAATACGCTCCTTTTTTCTCCCGGTCCCTCCGCTAATCCACTTCACTCAGGTGACGAGGACTTGCTTGTTTAAATAGGAATTAAGGTCAAGTGCAAAATTTCTTGAAACTCCGATGAATCTGCAGCTTTTCTGCGTCGAGCTTACGTCGCTGCGCCTGACTAACCATTACTGGTCTGAGTACATGTTGGCTCCTCGGATGTGAGGCAAATCTTCCGTCCACCTCAACGTGAACAATTTGATGTATCGTACTTTTATCAGGGACACCAAAGTGGCATTACAAATGTTTTGATGCTGGTGGCTGGTACTACTAGTTACCACGTTCGGAGGAGCGGCGTATTCGATGAGCCTTTCTCTGTTTTTCGCCTGTTAGACTAAGTATACGGATGTACTTCCATTGCCCACCCTGGTGTTAAAGTCGCAAACTACAATATGAAGCCCAGACACACATTCTTGGTGTGATGGTTCTTCTCCTAGATTCCAGTAGAGGAACTTTTTTGGGTAGCGAATACCTGAAATGTATTGCTTTTCTAGTGCCGAATTTCCACTAGGCATTGAAAGTAAAAAAATGTTTGTCATTTAAAAAATGCTATGCGGAAACTATATTTATGAACAATGGCCTGGGCATCTTTTAAAGACCAAAATTGTCTTTAAAAATTGTATCATATATAATGCGTAGTGGAAAGTCAGCATAAGCATTTTTTGAATTTTTTTTTTATGCGATCAACGTGGCCCGATATCCTTATAAGTAATAGACTTATGTCGAATTTCCACTAGGCATTGAAATGACCGAAAATTTCAGGCATTTAAAAAATTCTATGTGGAAATGAATTTAACGTCTATATAACGTAATGGCACGAATATTTTCAAATGCCCAACTTTCTCACTAAAATTTTTTGCCATTTAATGCCTAGCGGAAATTCAGCATTTCATAAATGTATAGTGAATATATATGAAGAAATCCCAAAATAGCCCAAGAGACCAAGGATTTCTTAAAAAGACTGCACCGAATTTTTTAAGTAATTTTTTGAAATAATCATATCTATAAAAATTGAAAAGCCCTTAAAAAATCATTACGTCAGAGAGAAAAACTAAAAACACAGTTTTACTATATTTGACCTCTAGTTTCGCGAGTAGGTATATTGAATGCTTCGGATTCTCTCCGGCTTTGTGTAAGTACTGTGCGGCTGTGTGTGAGTACTGTAATGGAAAAGAAAAAAATTGGAAAAACGCTCTTGCCTTTTTTAGCATGGAAATTTATTTGAAGCAACAAAATTGATGCTATTTTTTGTGATACCTTATTAATTTTATATTTCTGCAAAGCTTTCTGAGTATTAATTTTATTAATTGCCCAATTCTTGGTATAAACAGTTCGCCGAATATCAGAGTTTTGCGTTGAGCCATTTATGTGCAAACAAACGCAACTTATTTATTTACCTCGAATGAACAGGCCCCATTTGGCCACGCGAAGCGTCCATAGTAGATACAGTGGTGGTCAAATAAAGGAGGATACTACTCTACTAGTTTACGAGTTTAAATTTTTTATTTTTTTTAAATTATATTTTTACAAACAAAAAAATGGTTGTACCACCAGAAAAAAATTTTACTCAAAACTTCAAACCTTTTACAGGATTTATAAAAAATCGCCGAAATTCAAAAAATCGTCATCAAAATTTCATAGTTAATTTTTTAGATTTTTTTTCGATTTATTTTCGAAATTTTTTTATATGGTTTTATACGAGCAATGCCGTCGGCACCGTTCTCAAAAATAGAGGCGATTTCTTAGCCGCTCGAAAGTTCCACCATATTGTTTCAGCCATAATTATGCACACCTAAATTTTTGCCAGAAAATCTGATTAAAAAGTTTGAAACAATCATGATAATTTTTTGTAATATGGCGAATTTTCCAAATTAGTTTTCCAGGATTTAAACTTGAGTTACATTGTTTTCGATGAGGTATGTATTTTTGTAAAAAAAAAAAATTTGTGAAAACTTCTAAAGAAGTAGTGCCTCTAATTATGTGGCCACCACTGTGAATATGCACATACATATACTACCAGCATACTTTTTTCTCTATTCAAATGAAAGAATTGAAGAATTCAAAATAATCGCAGCCATAATTCCAATCCGATTTATTTTCTCATAAATGAAGAAAATTTCTTGTAATTACAGTCATAATGCAACAAATTGATGCTGCAGCAATTGTTGCTGCAACATTGCCGGTAGTGCGCCTCGCCAGTGTGTATAGGTATGTAGTATATTCGAGTGGTAATAAAGAAAAATAATGGCAAGACTAAAAAAACACAAAAGTGCAATCTGTGTTGCACTTATAAAATCAGAAGCGCAAAAAAGCGGATACCAAAAAATACAAGAAAAAAAAAAAAACATAATAAAAGATGTAAAGGAGAGAATTATAGATCGCTACATAGCAGTGTATTAGTGCGAATTGGAGTTGCATTGCACGGAACTGGCCAGCCAATACAGTTTAACAGGTAATTGGCCACGGGAATTCACAAGAATGAAGATTTTTTGTTGTTGTTTTTTTTAGCGGCGATATCTACAATAGCAATAATGAAATGATAAACCATATAAACTTGCCTACACAAATGTATTGCAATTGTTGGGCTGGAATTTGTTTGTTGCATACAAATTGGAAAGAGTGAATGAACCCTTTTTTGTTAGTGGAAATTAAAATAGTTTTAATTGCGTTAAATTGCAGTTTTGCTTGTGTGGTGTGAGTGATTTGGAGAATTCTAAATAAAAGTTGCTTTTTGATATGAAAATACAGTCTTGAAATTAATATAGGACTAAATAGAAAAATAAAAATTTTGTTAGAAAATAATTTTTTCTTTCTTTATAATAACGAATGTCATATTATTGAACAAATTTTCGCCAAAATCTGCAGTCAATTAAAGAAAGTTCTGGGAGAATATGTTTCAACCCAGGAAGTTTTGTTGGTTTGTGAGTAAGATTGGGAGTCGGGATTCACTTTCGTACCGATATTTATTCCAACAACAGACCTGCCGGGGAGTCCCTTGGAATATCCCGACCTGCTAGAAGAAAGCTGTCTATACCCATATGCTGGATATTATAGACAAACACAAAGCTGACATCAGGGGTGCATCCAGGAATACATTTGGGAGGCATTTTTTATACTTCTAGATATATATCATTAGAAAATACTGAAAATTCGCTTCTGATAATACGCTCTTTAAAATACATTTATGCAAGTTTTATGTACAGTGTGTAATAAATAAATACACCAGTCTACGTTATCGACTTTTTATCGATTGCTTGTTATAAGCATGTGAGCGACAAATTTGGCAGGCAGTCAAGGCACCGGTTATCTTTAATAGACACTCTAGAAAATGGCCCTTAATATAGCAAAAGAGAGAGGCAATTGGCAGAATTTTTTGGTCTCGACCTAAACTGTTCCAACTTTGGGATGGAGAAGACTTTTTGGGTCTCGGCGGCTAGCTCTCTACAAAGGCTAATTTGAGGACGTCTTGAAGTTATCTCGCCACATCCTCACTATTCACTTCCTGCTCTATATAGAGCCGGAAGAGTTCATTATTTATTATTAGTTTATTTTTCTATATCGAAACTAAATGTCTATGGTCCGACATAGACACCTCCTTTGAGACATGCCATTTGGAGATCCTTTATATCGACTGGCTAATTTAGAAAATTGTTAGATCTAGTAGCTCCCATCTTTTAGTATTAACAAAGATCGGCTGGTTACCCCGGTTGAAAATAAACAAGTTGTTCTTCGTAATAAATTCAATAAAGGAGGACGGAAGGGATTTTGGGTCCCGAAGACCTTTGGTTTTTCTGGACTTTAAGGGGTCGTCTTCCCCATGCCAGCAGCATATTTTCAGAATCAGTAGTGCTCTGTAGGCGCCTGAGCGGGGATTTTTGTTTCCCCTACTGTCCTTGAGTGTTTCCGCTGAGTGCGAGCCGACAGATAGGGTGAGCGCAATTGCGGGTCCTTTCTGAGCCCTATTGAGCACCCTCTAGCTTCCGAATCGCAACAGAAGAATTTTATCCACTGGAGTATTTGATGGCTGCGGAAAGTGACCTACAGAGACCCTGGGTTTGGGCACATCAGCGAATTTGGTTGCCTCAATTTTCGCCCCTTTGCAGGATTTCAAAGTCGGTGCGACTCCAGCGTTTCCACGTACACGTCATCAATCGAAAAGCACCCGAACGGAAGGTGCAGCCCACTAAACTTGGGCTTCACGGCACCCTTTCGCTGCTGCCTCACCTTTCCGAGGAAAGCCGTCTGAATTGCCTGCAGTTGGTCTTGGCACTAAAGTTTTTAGGGTAGTCTTTAGGAAGTAACACTAATCTCGCCCCGTTACCCAGATCTGGTTGACACGTAGGTGCAATTAAGATCTCGGCAAAGGTTACCTTAGACTTAGGTTCGGTTGGTCCCGTATGGCCCTTTTGTCAGTTGGACCTGGTTTTATTTTAGATGAGTTTTCCACCGGACAGGATGTGGGTTTCACAGAGCAATTCCTCTTACACCGCTGTCAGTTAGGAATGCCAGTTTGGCCTTTCCTTTTCCCATTGAATGAACGGATTGCCGTTTGGCATCGCTTTCGCTGACTTCTTTGGGGAGGTAAAATTTGTAGCGGTTTTTATCTGCTCTAGTTAGCTTTATAGCGGGAGCACCAGCCTCCTCTGGCTATGAGGATAGGAGTGCTTCCTCTGCGTCTGTAGGTATCTGTATTGCATCGCCATTTGGACCGAAGTCCAGGTTGGCTATATCGACATTCATAGTCGCCAGGTTGCTGAGAAGGCCATTAGGACTGACGTCCATCACCGCATCTTCCCGGTTTGGTTGAGTTATTTGGCCATTTGGCTTTGTACCCAGTTTGTCCACTGGGATCGCCACTTGTTCAGAAAGTAGAAGAGTTTTGTTATCCTGAGATCATATCAACAGGCAGGCCCTTCGTAAAACACAAATTGATCCAGTTGTATTCTTAGTTCGAATTCTGTTGTTCTTGGCTGCAAAAATTTCCTGTAAACGCAGGCATGAGCATCAAAAATATTTGTGCATAATGACATAGGCAAAGCAGTACCGCTTCACCACGCACAACCCTTGCCACGTCGACAAGATTAATGCCACTCAGCCGCTTTCTTTGTTTTATGGCTATGCCAGCTTATTGAATGCTATTTCCTTGTTCTTTATTGTTTCGTAGGTACAAAACCGAAAGCTGATTTTGAGGCTGCCATAGCTCCAAGGGAAGCTACATTTTCCGTGATGTTGTTTACATGCAAACATAGAATTTCACCTGATATGCCACATCGAGTAATGATTCTTCACAAATGTACGCATGCAAAATTCTATAGGCTTTTGAGTGCTTTCCTGCACGCCGCGTGTGTTGTGTGTGTGTGTGTGTGTGTTGTGTGTGTGTGTAGGCATGTTTATCTTTTATATGCAGCTGCAAATTTGGAATGCTTTAGCTACGCAGATTCATAGCCCACATGCAATGCCGTCGCTCCTTGCTCCCTCCTATATATGTATATATCTAACGCCCAACACATCTTCAACTTTCTGCCACTAGTTTGTTAGAATGCCACCTCTCGTCAAAAGGGCTCCTCGTAGGCAGCACCTAAAATTCGCCACCTAGATGCTCGGCTTCGACCTCCTTCCCATTTTTATAGCTGCTGTCATCGCTTTTCTCGCCTATAAATTGTTTGGTGCAGCTGCAGTCGTGCGTTTCGTGGCTTTCATCAACGTTTCTGCAGACCGTTTTGTTTTTTTTTTTGTTTAATTCTACCTTTTCGTTGTTCTCAGAATTACCAAATCCAACGTGAACTGCATTCGGCGACTTGTTATTCGACGTTATGCTAGCCGTTGTCAACGCCATTGTTGTTGTGCCTGTGGTTGATGGTCCTTCGCAGGAGCAAGTGTACTACCTTAACTGCATGGTTGGCAAAAGTGAGCTCGAGTTTGCAGCTAAAAACTGCGCCTAGCAACCAACCGCATGAGATGGACGCGTAGACAAGTGTGTGTAAGTTTAGGCCGGAAATCAAATTTTACCCCAACTCTTTGTTGTACTTCTGCATGCATGCATGCGCTTGTGTGCGCGTGTGTTGAAAATCTAAATAACGGCAATTGGCCTGGACGTTGCATCTCAGCGCCGAAATGGTCGAAGATGCATTTCTCATTGCAATGAATTGTGCGAACGGCCTAACGGCGCCATTGTTCTTCTTCTTCTTCTTTTTGCAGCACTCCTGCATACCGCTCGCCCGTGTGGCTTTGTTGCTGTGGCGACAGCCGGATTGGCGGTTAGCTGCTAATATCAACTTTTTCGATAATGTCGTCGTTGCCGTCACCGTCGCCGTGGCCTATCGCTAAAGTTTTTGCAGCTCACTGCCGCCATCGTGGCTTAAGTCGTACGCGTTGTTGTAGTTCAGGTTTTTCATGTTCTACATTGCACTAACGAATAGCTTGCCCCCCTATCCTCTCTCTCTCGGGTTGACCATCTTTAACTACTGTCGAATGGATAAAATGGCGCCCTGCAACCATTTGTTCGAAGTCTCATGCTGCACATGCACCTTTTGTAGGCAGCCGCCTGCAACTACGATGCAATCCTTTGATGATCCTTCCTTGCATGCCCCTCTGATGCCTTACTGCAATTTATAAGTTTTTGCTTTATTTCTATGCATCGACAGAATTGCATTCGGAAGCTTGTGCGTACTACATACATGCATATGTGTAGTTTTATGCGTGAAAATGCGCGCGTATGTGTGCTTGAATGCCCAGAAATTACCACCGCTGTCGTCACCGTCGTCGTCGTCGTCCTAGTCCTAGTCATCCTAGTCATCGTCGTTGCATTTGAAAAATCTCTTTTCGCTCGTAACCAAGCTAGTAGCTGTGTAGTGTAATTCAAATCCTGCTGAAGTGTCTACCTTGTTCCGCCCAGCTCCCCACTTCCTTCCTTCGTTGCATTTTCGTACGTTGCTGGCTGGATGCAGCTGCATCTCTTATTGCATTTTCTGTATTCTGTTGCTCCATTGGCACCAATGGCAATAAAGTTTTGTCATGGTTGCATTTCTAATTAAATTTTAGTTTGCAACACCTTTTGCATACGAGATGTATGTATAGTGATCCGTTTTTTTTTTGGCCCCAATGCGTCATGCCCATAAACATTTCGTGCGCGTAGAAGTTGCATTGATTTAGGTAGAGTATGTATACGAATTATTTGAGTTTTCAGTAAGGTAAGGCAAATTTGACGGATGGCTGAGTTTATTTTTCATCTGAAATTCACTAATATCAAACCAAAAACACGTCACTTATGGGTCAATCCATGCCCGATGGACTATTTTTGATTTGGATGAAGGGAAAAAAATATATATTTTTTTCAAAATTTTAAAATTTCCCCATTTCACGGATTTGCAAGTTTATTTTATGAATATGTTAAAAACTATTATAGTTTTAATAAAAATGGTAGTTGTCACGCTTAAAAGATAAAAAAAATCGAAAAATGAAAAAATTACAGAATTTTGAAATTTAAAAAATCGTGAAAGCAGAAATCTAAAAAAAAATTTGGGTTTTTTGGAATATTTTGGATAAAAAATATATTTGAACCACAAATTTTTTTATTTTCTATGCAGTGTTAAAAAATAAAAAGCAATAATGTATTGCTCAGAAAACAAAGACACCAACCCACAAGCTAAAGATAAAGATAATCATGAACATAAAGATAAGTATAAGATGAATATGAAGATGGCGTTGAAGTTGAGGATGAAGATGAAGTTGAAGATGAAAATAAAAATGAAGAAGGGGATGATGATGAAGATGGAGATTTGGTTGAAGATGGAGATGAAGATGAAGATGACGATGAAGATGAATTTGAAGATTACGATGAAGATAAGATGATGGTGGAGATGTAGTTGAAGATGAAAAGGACGATTAAGTTGAAGTTGAAGATGGATATGGAGCTGAAGATGAAGATGACAATAGAGATGAAGATGGAGATGAAGTTGAAGATGAAGTCTTCTCCTTCGTCTTCGTATCCGTCTTAGTGTTCGTTTTCGTATGCGTGATCGCCTTCGTGTGTATACTCGCTTTCGTGTTCGTTTTTGGGCGCATCTTCGGGTTTGTCTTTGTCTTCGGCTTCGTATTTGGATTTGTCTTAGGTTTAGTCTTAATCTTAGTATTAGTCTTTAACCTAAAGAATGTAACATATTTTGTTTTAACTTTTGATGATAAGTATTTATTCTCATTTATTTCGTTATTTAATTTATTTATTCTTGAAGGAAAACCTCTGAAACTACCTTAGCTTTCGAAGAAAAAAATAAATAACCAAAAATTAAGGTTTATTTTCTAAGCAAAAAATAGAACTTAAAAGATAACCCTTATTTACTAAACAAAAATGAATGAACTTCAAAGAATAAGAAGAATATTTTTCAGGCAGAAAATAGACCTAACAAACGATTATTTTCCGAGCGAAAAATAAAACTAAAAAAACGACTATTTTCTGAGCAAAAAATAAAATACAAGAAATAATGAGTACTTTTCTAGCAAAAAAGTAAAGTTTTGAGCAATAAATACTCAGTAAAGAATCATTAAAAAGTATTTTTTTAATAAAAGTTATAACCGTTACGGTCTCTGGAAAAAATCAGAATTTTACTTAAATACATACTCCGTACAGTGTCTGGTCGGAAGCTCAGTAGAATGAAGTGGTTCCGTTACGTCGATTTATTCGACAAAGTTTAAAGAGGATTCGAGTGTAGAGTAAAAAATAAAGCCAGATTTATTAAAGAATCTCTATTAATGAGCTTCATATATCCCTCTTTGCTTAGACACCTCACTTACCTCACTTTTTTCTTGCCATATTTTTTATGCCCAATACCAAAGTACCTTTAAATCAAGGAAAACTTACAACTTTAACGCGCAATAAGCTCAAAAAGCGATCAGTATTTCTATTAACAAATGAAGCGTGTGGCCATTATCTGTCATTTCAAGCCATTAGAGCAATTTCGTTAGCCATGTTAAAAAGGCGCTAAAGCAGAAAAACGTAATAGATAGCTACAAGCATGCTGGCATCTGAGAAACACAGAAGCTTTCTCGTTTCGAGAAATTAACCGACCATGTATGTATGTATGTACGAGTACCTACTTCAGCGCAAAGGTAAATTAACTAAGTATCGGCGAAAAGAAAAATATAGCCGAGTGTCGCCGTGAAAAAAAATAACAAAAAGCTAACAAGGCTAAGAGCAATGAGTTGCTGTCAAAGGAAAGCATTTCACCCATCAACTCACCTTTCAGTGGAATTTTTCTTTCACAACTGCAAGTACTTAGATACTTTGCGAAGAGTACAAAGTGCAGAAAAAATTAGCCTAACAAAGCTGAAAATGAGCAGAAATTTTGTAATGTAGCGAATAGTTAAATTCAATATTTCAACCCCTGCTTGGAAGGCTTCGGTATTTGCCATAAAGGCGAAATGAAAATTCAAACTAGAAAAGATTGCAAAAACAAACAAAAACGTAACGCTGTTAGGGAAGTAAGAAAATCGCTAAGCGGTGGACATCAAAATGCATGATATGGGTTGTAAAAATACATAGTTGATACTTTGGATCAAAAAAAAAAAATAAGCAAAAAAAAAACAAAAAGAAAATCAATGATAAAACTACAAAGGCTGCATTCACTTGGTCGTGGTGTAACAAGAAAAACTGTAGTTTTCCATTCTGTGGGAGTATGTGTCGCCGAGATTTGGCGACATTTCAAGCTTTGCTGCCACATACACAGTACAACAACCAAGCCCATGACATGTAACATGACGAGCCGAAAAAAAAATGTGAAAGGATGTACACAACCATGCACATACACACATAAAGAGATAGGCATATGCATGTTTGCATATGACCGGAAAATGTGATTTGCTGCGAAAAAAATGCAAAGGCATGTCGTGGGCAGCATTGCGTTCTAGGATTGGTCCGTCGAGTGTGTTGCGATGTGACAAGAATTGCGGATGACAGTGGCAGAAAGGGCGATGTCGAGGAAAATGTGTGTGTTTCTCTCGTTATTCATTTTTCGTTTTACAATCACTTGAAGTAAGTAATGCATAAAAATGTATATGTGAATATATTCAATAGAGAATATTTCGAACAATAAATCATTGAACCGAATAATCGATGGAGTTTTCGATAAATTTGCTTAGTTCGTTCGTTAAGTGGGTTCGTTAAGGTTAAGCTCATGTCAGCAGACGAGTAGAAGCAAGATTGACTAATGGATCAATTTCAAACTCCTAATACCTTAATTAATCTGACAAATTTGTCAGACAGTTCTCAATATAAATGCACCCGAGAAGAGAAGTTCTTTTATAGACCAAATAATGCGCATAGCGTCGGTTTAGGATTTTCCCGATCAACCTATGCCGGTAGGTAGCAGGTTGTCGTGGCTGCCGTCATCCAGAGTTAGAAGTTGAAATTTGGTTCCCTTTGAAGATACTCTCTTTCTTTTTCCTTTGCCTAGAAATACTTAGAAGCAATTCAGCGTTCTGGTGAATGTGACAGAATCGACTATGCTAGCTGCGCTTAGCTCTGCCCGACACTTAAGGAAGTAGTGATGGAATGAATGCTGGTAGGCTCTTGCTAAAGCAGGGCAGCGACATGGCGCCAACTGCGACAGAAGTTATTCGACTATAGAACCATTCGGTTGACGTGTTTGTCGGTAAAACAGTGGCCTATAATTATGCCGATTACATGTCGTAATAGTTATCCTACCTGCCTCCGTAGTGGTCTAGATCTAGACTAGGTTGTACTAATGTGGTTGTACCTTGTCAAGGAACTCATTTAGACTGCCATCGTTGGTCATTTGTAATGCCACTGCGAACGGTAACTGCTACGTTAAAGCGAGAAACGCAGCATTCCTAGAACGAATTTTCGCAGGCGCCAGATGCTTGTCCCGGTGAGCTCCTCCGGATTATTTAGAAAGTTCGTTCTCAAGTAGCCAAGTCGCAAAACTGGGCAGTCGAATAGAAAGTGTTGAAATGATTCCACCTCGTCGTGTGGCGAAATGGCCAGTCGGCTCACCTACAGGAATCGAGAATACCGCTAGTCTAAGCTGATCCTCTGGTGTTCCGCCTCACCGTGCGCTAAGGTGACCTTAAGCACCTAATTGTCGTCTGGCTGTCTGAGTAGATGCCGTGTGGCCCAGAGCTTACTTTTTTCTAATTAGTGCCAGATGTGTTACGCTATCCCAAAAAATCGCTCTGCAGGTCATCTTCGATAAGTCTATGCAATCGAATTTTTCTCTAACTAGCGTTTACAAGATGACGGGGGAATATCGGCGCTGAGAGTGAGACTAATCACAGGCATTGAGGCTACCTTTTTTTGCCAGTTAATCAGTCTTGCAGTTTTCTGATACAATTTCATGAGGTAACACCCACGCTATGTGCGTAACGTACCTCTTCGACAGCTTCATTTAGAGTATGCTTGCCTTTCATGACTAATCTGGAATAAGATTGATAGCTGCCTGGCAGAGAAAAAAAAGCTGCTGAATGCAGTTAACGAGAAGAATCGATCAGCCACTTTTCAACTTCGTTGATGGCTTTTAATTCAGACGATGCAGAAATCCTACAGCCGAAAACTAAGTCTGAGTGAGAATCACTGCGATTACAGCCTGCCTCCCATCTTGAGGTCTAATTTGGAGACATTAGTGTAAATGGCCACTGAGATAGGATAGAGGTTCAAGATTTGGTCTTTTTCCCATTCAATGCTCAAGGGGATCGAACAATGAATAGACCAGATGGAAGTTTCCTTTAACAAATTTTCTCTACTTATCTCTAAATGCTCCCGATCTTTTGATGAATTCAGACAGATGCTCCAGTGTCTAAGTTGTTCAGATCTGTGGTTCACTAGATGTATTTTACCTCTTCCTTGCCTATAAATATTCTGTAGAAATTATTACACGTAGCTCTAAAGCAGGTGTCAAATAAGAAAAATTTTGCATAAGAGCTGTATCTTCTACTCATCGAGTGAAAGCCAGAGTGTTCGGAGCACACTGCACGTTTCCAATAGTCTCAGACCCACTTTCACTGGTCTGGCAGTAGACTTTTTTCACGACCTTTAGAATAAAAAGACCCCAACTTCCGCCAGCGATATTAATGCAACGAGAGCCGACGCTTAGCCGATGTTTCAGAGGAAGCTTCGGCACAACAAACTATTATTTTCTTTTTCGTTTGGCACACAATATATTCTGTAAGGGTGATTGGATCCCTTATTAGGCAGACTCCACGCTACTTTCCTAGGCCTTTATGAGTTTTACTTTCAGTACGTAGCTTTTATAGAAATTTTTACGCATCTGTAATTACACTGTGTACTTTAGTTCGCAAGGAATAAAACACGACGTCAACCTCATTTTTCGAGTCAAGAGCAAAAAATCAGCTTCACTGGGTTACCGGCAGTTTATTTGCCCTTCACCAAATGCCAACTATCAGCGTTTTATCTTAGGTAAATCTTTTCGATTTTGGTAGGTTCATAACTCGGTCGTGGATAACAGAGTTGTCGGGTGACACACAGGTACTGGATGGTAGTATCAAAGCAATAGAATCTAACTCTATCTTTTATATAAAATATTTGCTTTGAAGGTCCCACATAAATACATAGATTTCAATTGGAAATCCTATAAGAGCAATAAGAGAAAACGTAATAAACACAAAATCAGCAACAACAATAATTAAGACAGCAGCACTGCGCCAACAAAATACATTTTTGTATTTGTACACAAAAATTATAGGCATCTGTGAAATGTAGGTACCTACATATGTACGTATGTATGTATGTGCACATCCGTACTTGCCTATGTATGGGTGCATAAAATTTGGTGCAATGGCGAATGGGCGATGATGTTCCGGTTTGGTGGTTTGGCTACAGCGCGAGCACTATTCGTTCGTCTCGCTGACGTACTTAATTATTATCTGCAAATATGCAGCATTTTCGCCTGCAAGCAAAAATTTCTAAAACAAAATTAATTCCACTTTTGCGTTGTTGTTGCAAACGGCAGCGGCGCAGAGAGCTCCTACTAGTGATTTTTGGTTGGAGTTGGAGTGAATACTGACGCAGCAACATATGTATGTATGTATGTACTTACGTGACTATGTGTGCTTTACCTAATGTGACCAACTATTTCATAGCTCAAAGAAGTACAGGTTAGGATGGGTTAGGTTAACACCGCAAGCCGATTACCAAATTTCGAATGCGGCTAATTTCTATTCTTGAGAGCTCGGCATCAGTTCAGAAGAGCGAGCCGAAATGCTTCCATATTAGCCTCGCGAAGGTTGGGCAGTCTAAGAGAAAGTGTGAAGATGATTCCACTTTATCTTCCTCTTGACAGCTGATGCAAAAGAGATCAGTTGAAATACCTCGTCTTACCGAGTGAATATCAATCGCACAATGGCCTGTCCGAACCCTCATCACTAGCTCTTAAGAGGTAACGTGGTATTCGGCCCCTATAAGGGGTAACGGTTTTAGCAACAGCAAAGACAGACTGATAGGCCTAAAATCCCTAGGAGAAACATGAGAGCCTTTTTCTGCCCACGGGATGAACGCAACACTGACTACCCTCCAAGCCTTGGGGATGTACCCGGTCCTCACGCAGTTAGCAAGTATGATGCCATGGGTCCCACGCGAATGATTTGAACGAATTTATCGCCGAGGCCATGTGACGATCGTCCGAAAGATTGGAGAACTACCTGAAGTACAAAATATTCCAAAGAAGTTCATTTGACTGTACTTCGAAGTACGAAGTACAAGGAGCTAAAAAAGAAGTATTGTACTTCCGAAATAAGTACGGTTGGTCACATTAGCTATACCCACAAATTCATACATACATATGTACAATGTATGTATATAAATGTGTGAAAATTTAGAAATTGGTATACGAAAATCGTTCCTTTCGCATCGACGAGGCTACGAAAAATATGCGTTTATGCGAACATCAACGTTAATAACAACAACAATAACAACAACTAGATGCATAGTGCATACTGCAAGAAGTACGAACGTTTCAGTTAACTTATCACGTTTCCAAGCGCGCCTAGGCAACCAACCGACAACACCAGCAACAACTACAACAATGTCAGTGCCTGCTATGTGTACCCGTGTGTGCTGGGGTAGAGGGTACATGCGAGTACGCAATTCGAGCCTACAAGCCTCGCAGGCCTATTTCTGAGTGAGCACACACACGTTCGTTGCATACGAACGGAGCTGCGATGCGAAAAGTGTAGCAGGACCAACGCACCCATACGATTAGATATAGAGGAAAGTTTGGTGCGGCTACGCCAGAGCAGACACTTTCCATGCAATTTTGCACGCATTCTAGAATTTCAATTAAAAATAAATCACAAAACGTTGCACAGAATAACTAGCACAGCATAAGTGAGGTTGATCAGAGCGGTGGGGTAGCAAGTAGGCTACTCTGCCGCCCTACAACGGACAAGCAAGGCTGGGTGCTCGCTTCAGTGTAGGCTCTTAGCTACAGACATACATATGTGTGTATGTATGTAAGTGCATCGTTGTGGGGTACAACTTTGGCTTCAACGGCAATGACAAGTCCAGTGCTAGGCAGCCACTTTCCACCTGCCACCTACCATCCACCTTCCATATTCACAGCTAACATGGCAGTCGCCTACCCGCCTACCACCCTCTACCCTAAATGCATTGGTCATAAGGCGCCTACAGCAATGAATCGGACACCGTATACCTCAAACCCCAAACTTAAATGCAAACTCGAAAATTGCACTCGGCCGCTGGCTTGAGCTGATATTCTGAACTTTGCAGTCGAAATCAGTGGAGCATTTGAAGTTGTTGTGTAATTTTTTTCATGTGCTCGTTTTTGTTGTTTTGTTTGCCTGCTGTCGAGCAGGAGCAGCAACAGCAGCAGCAGCAGCAGCAGCAGCAGTAATGCTGTAGAAATAGAAAATGTGGCGATAGAAAATTCAACGTATCTACGCATTTACGCACGCACCCAATTTCTCTTTGACAGTCGAATGCATCTAATGTGGCCAGATGAAGCGTACGCATACACAGGTGGTGGGGAGGGTAGGGTAGTGTGTACATAAATACAACGCATAAAGTGCGTAGTGACCTAGGAAACATGTACATTTGTATGTATGTATGTAAATATTGTCTGCATGTCTATTCATATACATACATACATACATGTATATATAGTTTTGTATGGCCTATCGAATATTGTATTGCATTTTATATTGAAGTGAAAATTGTTACCCACACCAATGCAAATACACAAATGCTTCAGCGCTGCGGTGGGTGGTAAATGGGTTCCGGCGCTGTTTTGCAGGCTTCTCGACCACTATGCAGCTTCCTCAAAACTTAATGTGCTTTTTTGTTTTTGTTCTAACTGCGTAGTCTCGTGTCAATGGTTTTTGGTAATGGCAGTTGGTCGAAAGTGCACCCGCTCGATATGGCAAATTCTGAATTTTAGGAGTTTTGAAAGTCTACTATTTTCGTACGCATGCATTTGTATATTTGTATATGTGTATATACAGAAATCTTTATTTGCAATTGTTGGCTTGTGCGTAAATACGTACTTAAATCTGCTTTTGTATTTATAACCGCGCATTCGCAATCATATCACAAAACACATTGGTCTCTACGCATTTTCGCATTTGCATTTGCTTTTGTTTCGCATAAGTATTGCGAAATTTTGAAGAGCTCGATGTGAGTCTTATGTAAGGACATTAAAATTTACTTGTGTGTGAGAGTGTTAGGGAAGAGTTTCGGTATTGAACGCTTGCATTTTTTTTTTTGTCCAAAACTCTTTTCGCACTTGGTTTGTCGTTTGAATCTGAACTGGTTTTACCTCTGGAATATCCATAGTGAAATGTCAAGATTGCAACGTTCTCTCCCTGCTGTAAAAGTATGTATGTAATAGCAGCAAAGCCAAGCACCCGAATTTCGGAAATAAATTGCATGAGAGGCCACAACTTGCATAAAAAGTGCCACCCGAAAGTGATTTTTTTATTTCCGAAAAGCGAATTTCCGGAAAAATTTCTGATAACGCTTTTGGGATGTTCACACAGTAAATAAATTTCGGGAAGTCTTTCTCTATACTAAATGCAACCGTGGGCCGCCTTAATGTATGCAGCTTTACACACCGTAGCGAGTTTGGCTGTACCTCATTGATTTCGTTCGTTTCGCAACTCGCTTACTGTTGGCGAATCGATTTGGGCGAATATTAGGAACACAGTTACTTACTGATGCTATTCGCGGTATAAATGAGACACCGAAGAAATACAAACCTTGTTCAATGGGCACCCAGGATAGAGCAGAATCTCCGAACGAGCGGTGCCTCGTAATTATTTCCAATATTATCCAAATGCTATTCTAATAACATACGGGAAGACCAGACCACCTATTAACAGTCAGCATCCTCTAGTTCGGTTCGATGGAAGACAATAAACGAATTATAGTTGCTGTACTTTTAAAATTTTTGGTACGGAACGTTATGACCTTAGCTGAGCATTTATGACAATAGAATATGTTAACAAGGAATGGCTTGACCTTGAACGGACTGCGCCCCTCGTGTCGGTTGGGCGAGAATGGAGGGTAAAAAGCCGTTGGGATTAATTAATTAAAATTTCAGGCGAAAAAGCGATTCTTATCCGACTGATATCTCTGAAGCAGGACTTCTTAGTACTTGGATTGCTTTCTTTTCTTACTAAACTAAAAAGAAAGAACTCAGCTGGACCCATTGTTGTCTTCACAGGACGTTGAACTTTGGGTGGCCACTCAAAATTTCATTAGTGTACAAAGATTAATGTTGCATTGAAACTTATTTAAATGCAAATAATTACACCTTCAAAAGGACTTTCAGAAAAACTCGGGTTCATCAATTCCCCAGAAAAAAAACTTAAAATCTCGTACAGTACTGTAAGTGATTATATAAAGAAATGGCGCACAGTAAAATGCGAGGATATTAAGAGATTTCAGTAGAATATGTTTATGCGATAGTCTTGTCGGAAATTTTATAACTTTTATTTTACAGCTCCAAAACACATGAGGAGTAGGGTACTATTGTCAAAAGTACATGGCCCTTTTCTTTTGTTAGCAGAGTTATTATAAATGTTGTACAAATATTAAACCTTTGAGTTATATGAATTTTTTTTTGGAAAATGCACTATATTTTACTAAAAATATTACACGATTCTTTTACTGACTTTAGCAACAGCATTAGCTTATATATACTCGTACGCTATCCCTGCATTTGCTGCATTCGCCGGCAGTTGTACACACAAGCAAACAAACTTAATCGGATGCACTTTTCCAAGCATCAAATAAGATTTCTACTCCCATACAGAATCCGCTTCTAAACCAACTCCTTCTTGCCATGTGAGGCTGCTGCTTTAGCCATTCCGGTCGTCGGCACTCATCCGTTTCCGTTTGCCTGCTTTACATCCGTTTGTGTTGCGTGGCTCCTATTTGCATGTATGTATGTATGTTTGTGTGGACGGCGGTAGTGGCTGCGTAGTTGCGTTGTGCGTGCGTTAACGTCCATTTGATTGCGCCTTGTTCTCTTATTGCATTTTTGTAAGTATGTGTGTATGTAGGCATCTGTGTAAACCCATTGAGTAAAATTTTTCGGAAGGCATTTAACGCAATTTCAGGAGAAGATTTTTCTGAATTCGAATAAAATTGAAATCTCGAACAAAGTTTTGAAAAGAATTCTGGGCAAAGTACTCAGCTGACGATTTCCAGAACGGAGTGGATCAGAAATACGTGTGCATATGTAGGTATGTGTCCGTATATGTGAGTTAGAGAATTTCTTTTGAGTCATCACAGCTTTCACCAATTTTTCTTAACTGGGTACACTTAGGACATACATACATACATATGTATGCGGCATTCAAGTCTGCAAGCCATTGCTTATGCTTTCCCATCAAGAACGTATTGGCCAAAAAGGAAATGAGAAATTCAATAGAAAATAGCCTTTTCTATGGCCAGTCGACGCAATGCAAATTCAATCGCTGACCGAACGACGGACATGAATGTGCAAAGGAAAATTGCCTACGTCCGCTGTGGCTACTGCTGCTGGCTATTGCTGTTTTTGAGCGACTAAAACAACAGTACGAGTATGTGTATGGCTGATGTTGGAGAAATATTGCAATTTTTCAAAAGCATCAAACACACACATAAAAATATACATAGGGACTTGTACTTACAGCCGCCCAAATGAATTTTCGCCACCAATGACTTTTACGTCCTTTCGAGGCGATGGGCGTTACAGTGCGGGTTTATGGATGTCGTCGTTCTTGGACTTATAGAGTAGGCAGAGCAAGCGCTAAGTGCGTATATGAAATCACCACTTTCGAGCATATCCGCCAATTTTAATGTCTTCACCATCTAAGCGTAGCGGCATTAGCGTCAGTAATATTTTGCAACACGTTTTTCGTTGCACTTTACATGGCATACACAAATGGTCTCGCGCGCGTTGTACATATGTATGTATGGGTAATAAGGACGCCAAGGCGATAAGTTGTTGGAAGAAGGATACAGCAATGTGTATTTTTTTTCGTATGCGTATCAAAAAACATTGGATGGACGGCTTCTGAAAGGAAAAAAAATGTTTTAATTTGTAAAGAAATTTTTTTTTGTTGAATGATTATAAGATGCAAAAAAAATTGATTAGCAAAGTGTAGAAAACCCATCCAGTAAAAATGGTTGCTCGCGAAAATTCGCTTAAGGCGACAAACCCCTAGTGACAGTTTTAAAACTAAAGGTCACAAAATGAAGAACGCTTTGTTAACAACATTCGGTCCGCAATTTTGTTTTAGAATCGTTGAGTCTTCTAGAAATGAGGGTGGCAATTTTAGGACCAAAGTTTGAAAAATTTTGATTTTATTGTGGATTTCGGCAGAATATTTACTCACTAACAACGTTTGTTCCGCAACTTTTTTTTT
>NW_023458566.1:3230426-3232009 GCF_013731165.1 Rhagoletis pomonella | reverse complement strand
TTTTTTTTTGTAAGAGAAAAAGTCAAAGATATGCTCGTTACTGTAAAGGACTATACTCGCAAATGGACTATCCATATTTTATAGCAGTGCCGCAAATTTTCTTATTTTTTTGGGGCCATGCGGTTTTTTAAAGTTGATGCCCTAAAATCGTAACTTTTTTTGTATGGATAAATTTTATAATCATTGCTTTTAACTGAAAAAATAAAACTTAATAATGATCGAAAAAATAAAAGTCAAATAATAATTATTTCTGTTGATCGAAAAAATAAAACTAAATAATAATTATTATTTGTAACGAAAAAAAATCATAAAATAATGATTAAATGCTGATTTAAATTATTTTACTGATAATGATTACCGTCCCTGCCCACAGTTATTGTTAATCAGTTGAAACCATGCGGATTTTCAAACCTGTTTTTAATAAGTTTTCAAAACGAATATATAATTGAAAATTGGCTGCGTTTAAGGGATCGGAAAACGGTTTGGAAAATCTGAACGATTTGAAATTGTATCTTAAAGAGAATCAAGATTTACGTAGGTTGTCGTTAAAAAAGTTCCTATAAATGTGTTTTCCCGTTACCGACTGCATGTAATCGAAAAAGCAGTCTATGTGTTTAACGGGAAGTTAAATTTAACCGGCAGTGGAGAAAACGGCTCAAAATGTTTTTGTTCACCGAGAAAGTAAAAATACATATCCAGGGCACACATTCAATACCTTCTTTCTGAAATTTTCACAAAACCTAGTCTCTGATATTAGAACCCGTCTGGACTTAACCGTCATCGCTGATGTTCTACTTTGCAATAGTAAATTCTTCTAACAAGCTTTATACAAGTTCACCATTAACATCATTCGTGACAGTTAAATCTGAGGTAGATTTTTATATCAGAATCTCATTTTTGTTCGGATAGAGGGTATTGAATAAATATGAGCCGTTGATATATTAAGGGTACTCATTTAAAGGCACTGCAGCTGTTTGGAAGACGAGGTGAAATCGTCTCAAAACTTTCTTCTCAGTTGTCCGGCATTCGCTAGACTAAGTTTGAAGCACCTCGGTGCGCATTTCATTAACACTCCCGAAAAGCACTGCCGACATCAGCTGCATGCGGAACTTTGTTCTGAGCGCTCACCGCTTCTAATTAATGTCTAAGAGAGTCCCCCGTGTGGGGCCTGCCACAAAAACCTAGTCAGCTTGCAAATATTAAGTAATGTATCGGCGGTAAGAAGTTTTTGTCGAATAAATAAGTATGTATTGAGAAGAGTTTCTGTTTAGTACCTTGAGGACGCATTTTATTTGAAGGTGGTAAAATAATTAGAACTATACGAGACTAAACGTATCGAGGTAAAAGAACAGTGCTGAGAAATTAAGCCCTTTTATCGAAAAACACCTCTCGGAACTTGGCAGGACAACTTTTTCTCAAAGCAAAAATTCCTATCGCATAATTTGCCGTTAATTATCCGTAAATTATCCGTGAAAAGAATAATTTTGCCGCGGACATATTTTAAAAAATATCGAGTGCCCTGCTAACTTCCACGGAAGCAGGGCACGCGATATTTTTTAAAATGTTTCCGCGGCAAAATAATT
>NW_023458566.1:3227574-3230326 GCF_013731165.1 Rhagoletis pomonella | reverse complement strand
GCGGAAGTTAGCAGGGCACCTTCTGAAAACCAATGAAGGAAACCAGCTAAACCCAAACTAACTATCTGATAATTTGCCGTAAATTATCCGTTGTTTATCCGTGAAAAGAATTATTTTGCCGCGGAAACATTTTAAAAAATATCGCGTGCCCTGCTTCCGTGGAAGTTAGCAGGGCACTCGATATTTTTTAAAATATGTCCGCGGCAAAATTATTCTTTTCACGGATAATTTACGGATAATTAACGGCAAATTATGCGATAGGAATTTTTGCTTTGAGAAAAAGTTGTCCTGCCAAGTTCAGAGAGGTTCGAAAAACATATTCAAAGAGGCATTGACTTATTAAACTGCCCTCGTAATTATATAGGGATCTATAAGATTATATGTATAACTAATGTGACCAACCGTACTTCTTTCGGAAGTACAGTACTTCTTTTTTTAGCTCTTGTACTTCGTACTTTGAAGTACAGTCAAATGTACTTCTTTGCAATATTTTGTACTTCAGATCCTGTAGTTCTCCGATCTTCCGGACGATCGTCACATAGCCTCGGCGATAAATTCGTTGCGTTCATCCCGTAGGCCGGAAAAGGCTCTCATGTTTCTTCTAGGGATTTTAGGCCTATCAGTCTGTCTTCGTTTTTGCTAAAACCGCTAGAGAGATGGATAGACCTGTACATAAGAAACGCCATTCCTCGTGACTATCTTTCAAGAGCTCAAAATGCTTACTGCAAGGACGGTGGACACCACCCTGCACACATTGCTAAAGTGGTCAGAGAAAGCTTTCACGGAGTAAGGGCCTTGCTCGATGTCGAGGGCGCCTTCAAAAATGTCACTCCAGAGGCAATAGTCAAGTCTATTCATAATAAGGGGGTTGAAACCAACCTAATAAGGCTTATCTACAGCTTACTTTGTGACAGAACTGTCGCGGCGGAGTGGGGGAGCGCCTGCACTCAGCGCAGAGCCAATAGGTTCACTCCCCAAGGTGATTTTCTCTCCCCCCTACTTTGGACTGCGATTTTAAACGACCTTCTAGAGGAAGTGGAAAGAGTGGACTGTCGAGTGATCGCCTAAGTAGATGATGTGTAGCATTTGGTTAAGGGACGACTTCTACACACTCTTTTTGATCTAGCTGAAAGTTACCTGAACCAGGTAACTAGGTGGGCCATCAACGGCGACCTCGCAGTATATCCCAGCAGGATGGAACTGGTCTTGTTTACCAGGAAGTACAAGATACCCGTTGTGGCCCTTTCCTCGAGTGGGCGTGTTCGTCTGCAGCTGTCAGACAGGGCCAAGTACTTAGGCTTGATACTGGATAAGAAGCTGTCGTGGAAGCCTAACATTAAGGAAAGGGTAAAATAAAGGTGTCGGTTGTCTTGTACTGCTGTAGGGGAGCTATCGGTAAAAGGTAAGGTCTCTTGCCCAAAGTAATTTATTAGCTCTATGGAACCAGATTTAAGCTTATCTTGTTTCACGGAGACCTTGTCTGGCCTCTAGCTGCCATCAAGGAAGCGGTGGACTCACTGGTAAAGGGTTTGATGACGCTTTATAAATCGGTAAAAGAATATCTGACTTCTTTATTTGGAAAGGCACCCTTCAATCGTTATCTACTACTAGGGACGCCTCTGTCCTCCTGCGGTACACTCTTGGATTGTTAAGCCTAGTGTAAGCTTGGCCCTTACCTTACTAAATACCTAATAAAATAGACAAAAGAAAGCGATGCTCCTTTTGTGACATAAAAGAGGAAAATAAGAAGTTTCTCCGCTGTAGCAAATATTTTTATAAGACACTTTAAAATACCTTTTGCGGCGGAGCTAGTGATGAGGGTTCTGACAGGCCATTTCGCGATTGATATTCACTCGGTAAGACTAGGAATTTCAACTGATCTCTTTTGTATCAGCTGTCAAGAGGAAGATAAAGTGGGATTATTCTTACACTTTCTTACACTTTCTCTTAGACTGCCCAACCTTCGCGAGGCTAAGATGGAATCATTTTGGCTCGCTCTTCTGAACTGGCGCTGAGCTCTCAGGAATAAAAATTAGCCGCATTCGAAATTTGGTAATCGGCTTGAGGTGTTCACCTAACACAACCTAACCTGTACTTCTTTGAGCTATGAATAGTTGTATAACTAGCGCTAAATACGAGCCGAGCTGCAGATATACTGAAATATCTGCCACATGAAAAAAAGAAAACAAATAGTAGGAGCCAATGCTGCAACATTCATAAACTTGCTTATGTAAAGAAATGTTAACTTACATGCATACTATGCAGTTGTACATGCTTACATATGTATGTATATGAATGAACGCAAATGCGTAAAATCCTGAGCTGGAAATACTATATAGAAAATTTAACGGAAAATGCAATGCAGAGCAGTCAGCCAACGACGCAACGGACAAATAATAGCCTAACTACATAAAAACAAAATACGTTGCGGTGTATATGTGTACATTAGGGTGGTCCAAAAATACAAGGGGGGGGAGGGGGTTGGGGGAAGTTTAAAATGTTAAGCTCTCACCAGCTGGGATTTTTTCTAAATGGAAAAACCGTATTTTTTGTTAAAAAGACAAATTTTAGAACTGTCTTAAAGCCCATGAAGTTTTCCATGTATTTTATATGAAGAAAAAACAATTTCGTAGAAATGCTCTAGAATTCTTGAAAATCTATATTTTTCGATACGAAAACTCTGTTTCTCTTTGGAAAAATTGCAATAATAATAACGGGTGATTTTTTTGAGGTTAGGATTTTCATGCATTAG
>NW_023458566.1:3206914-3227474 GCF_013731165.1 Rhagoletis pomonella | reverse complement strand
TATTTACTCACTAACAACGTTTGTTCCGCAACTTTTTTTTTGTAAGACAAAAAGTCAAAGATATGCTCGTTACAGTAAAGGACTATACTCGAAAATGGACTATCTATATTTTATAGCAGTGCTGCAAATTTTCTGGGTTGATACTCTGAGTTGATACCCTAACTTATTTGATGTATAAAAAAATTTGTAATGAAATCTTTTTAAGGTTCTGCAAAAAGTTTCGAAATTTTTTTATGTGGATAAATTTTATAGTTCTCTATAGTTTTATAGTTTTATAGTTTCAGGGATCGGAAAACAGTTTGGAAAATCTGAAATGTATCTTAAAGAGCATCAAGATTTACGTAGGTTGTCTTTAAGAAAGTTCCTATAAATTTGTTTACCCGTTACCGACTACCTGTTATGTATGTACATGTGATCGATAAAGCAGTCTATGAGTTTAACGGGAAGTTAAATTTAACCGGCAGTGAAGAAAATGGCTCAAAATATTTTTGTTCACCGAGATAGTAAAAATACGTATCCAAGGCTCACATTCAATACCATCTTTCTGGTGACAGTTAAATCTGAGGTAGATTTTTATACCTGAATCTCATTTTTGTAAAAATTTCGGATAGAGGGTATTGAATAAATATAAGCGCAAAACCCTCGCAGATAAAATGTCAAAATTAGCTTCCTCCTTGTCGGAGCGAATAGAAGATTGGCAGTCTCTGGAATACAGGTCCAATAAACATCTTCACGGACGGATCGAAGCTGAACGGTAGAATCGGAGGTGGTGTCTGCTGCCAGGAACTCCCAGTAGGTCTTATGTTTAGACTTCCGGATCTCTGCAGTGTGTTTAAAGCAAAGGTGGCCATTACAAAGGAGGCAGCCGATTGGCTACGCACCAACTAGGGTGGTAAATTTCTATTCTGATAACTACGCAGCAATCAGAGCGCTGGGATGGCTAATGGTACGATCGAAACTGGTCGGGGAATGCCTGATCTCTCTCTCAAGTGCCTCGGAATACTTTCAAGTCAGGCTCCTTTGGGTGCCAGGATACAGTGACATCACTGGAAATGACAGGGCTGATGGATTGGCTATTCAGCGCACCCTCGAGGCCATCACCTCGGACAGGGATGGCATAGGCCTGCTCCTGGACAGATAGGCTCACAGTCGACTCAGCGAGCGCTGGGCGAAAACCCCGACATACAAATTTGCAAGGTAAAGGGCGTTTCTGCAGCTGGCTAAGCGCCAGCTCTTGAGTCTTATAGGTGTACTGACTGGACATTGTCCCTTAGGAACTCATGCGGTGCGAATTAATATCGCCACGGATCCCTACTTTCGCAGCTGTTTGGAAGGCGAGGTGAAATCATCTCAGAACTTCCTTCTCAGCTGTCCGGCATTCGCTAGATTAAGGTTTAAGCACCTCGGTGCGCATTTCATCAACACTCCTGAAGATGTATGTATTGAAGAAATTTTCTAATTATTACCTTGAGGACGCATTTTATTTGGAGGTGGTAAAATAATTAGAACAATACCAGACTAAACGTATCGAGGTAAAAGAACAGTGCTGACAAATTAAGCCCTTATATCGAAAAACATATTCAACCGCGTCACTGACTTAGGGATCTACAAGATTAAATATATGTATAACTAGAGCTAAATACGAGCCGAGCTGCAGATATGCTGATATGTCTGCCACAGGAACAAAAAAAAAATAGTAAGTAATAGCAACATTCATAAACTTGCTTATGTAAAGAAATGTTAACTTACATGCATACTAGCAGTTGTACATGCATACATATGTATGTATATGAATGAACGCAAATGCGTAAAATCCTGAGCTGGCAATACTATATAGAAAATTTAACGGAAAATGCAATGCAGAGCAGTCAGCCAACGACGCAACGGACAAATAATAGCCTAACTACATAAAAACAAAATACGTTGCGGTGTATATGTGTACATTAGGGTGGTCCAAAAATACATGCGGGGGGAGGCAAAAGTTTAAAATGTTAAGCTCTCACCAGCTGGGATTTTTTCTAAATGGAATTTACTTTTTTGTTAAAAAATAAAAATTTTAGAACTGTCTTAAAGCCCATGAAGTTTTCCATGTATTTTATACTTCATAGAAATGCTCTAGAATTCTTGAAAATCAATATTTTTCGATACGAAAGCTCTGTTTCTCTTTGAAAAAATTCCAATAATAATACGAAGGTGTTTGTTTAATTATTTTTTAATTTTAACTATTTTTTATAGGTCCCCCAAAAACCCCAACAAAATGCAATGTGGCACCATTGGTATAAAAAATTGTAAAATAAAAAAAAAAAATGTATGTGGGTAATTTTATTTTATTTAGAAAAATTCTAGGGGGCGAGAGCTTAACAGTTTACTTTTTTTTGACAATCCTAGTGTACATACATACATATGTGTTAGTACCCCGGTCAGCATGTGCATGCTTATTTTTTAGGCGACCTATTTGTAAATATGTATGCATGTGTTTATTTTACATTTGCATTTAACGAACATCCTTTAGAATTAGAAATTTCGCTACGAACAGCATTCAAGCAAAGTCTCCCCCACTTGCTGGCTGACTAGCTAACGGCGATGGTACGTACAACCACAATGCGCAGCACAGTACCTCGACCAACGGTCGGCATGGCATGCGTTTGATGAGGGCGATCAGGGGCATGGTCAAGCATTTTGCGCATATAAACATATACATACATACATACATACACTCTTACTATACAACCATGCACACAAATGTCAATACAAAAGCATGCTATGCGCTTATTTGCTCCACCTTGTGTGCATGTGTGTGTGGCGATGAGTGAGTGTGTAGGGAAGCTGAAAGTAACGAGTAAGCAAAAATAGTGCGCGCCTTCGCCTACGACTAGGCTACACACATCCTTTTGTTGAACGCTAGCAAGTCACGCCATTCGCAACGGCGCCACCGCCTTCTCCACCTTTAAAGGCAACGGCAACGCCATTGCTGTGTGTGCACCTACAACTATTTCGCTTCGCTTCGCTTCTTTTGCTCCATTCGATGCGTCGCTTACTTGTCGGCGTGGTTAGGTTTTTCATTCGATGCGGCATTCACTGCTCGGTTGGTGCCTGACATTGACGTGAACGTTGGACGAGCATGAGTACTTTGACGTTGAAGTTGGCGCACCAACGCATTTTCAGCACTCACTTTCTTTCACTCTTCTCTGCCAGCATGTTTTCTTTTAGCGCCGGCCAGCCTTTGCTTGCCCCATGGGAGCCCTACTCGCATATAGTTCTCTTACTGCTTCTAACGGTCTTATTGACCATTGGACAGTTGGTGCTGGCCCCACGATTTGCTGCAGCAAGCCGGCATGTTGGCCAGGTCTTATGTACACACACACACACACACACACACAAATGTGTAAACAGATGCTAGGCGAAAGATTCAAACCCGCATATTCGCAGCGTCAACGCACACACACTCAATGGGTACGTTGCTAACATATCCTGGGTATCCTGGCAATAGGAGGAACACTATTTTTGCATACGTACGCATGTGCTTTACGTTGTGCCGTGGCTTCTCGTATGGCGCATTTGGATTTCTCCGAACTTGCAAATTTTTTATTTTATTTTTTTCGTTTAGTTGCGTAGGGTGGCTATGCTTTCGTTGTGTTGTTTGTGTCGCCGCCTCTGTGTTCCTGTTTTTTGCCTATTCAGCCGATTCTTCGACTTATTCTTCTACGCATCCGCCACTGTGTCATCCAATAACTGATTGGATGGATGGCTTTCTGAGCTTTTGGATGGATGTCCAAAAACTATATGCTATGCCAACGAATGATGAATCGTTGTTAGGCAAGAGTAATTCATTATCAAATAAGGAGTTTTCTCCTACAGATATTCAACAAAAATATTTGGCATTCACACAAATTGATTAGAGTTTCGCAGCGCTTTCTCTACAATATCTGGAATCAGTCTTGGTTTTTCATACATAACGAAGGACCTCCGCTTGGCAGAAATAGCTTGATAGCAGAAATACTCTTGAAGGGTGGCCGCTGATTGCCAAGAGCTGTCGCCATTTAGTTGTATGAACGGCTCGGTTTCGTTGAGTCCCTATATATTGCGCGTGACATAGTTAGCCACAATAACTTGGAGGTTGTGAAGGACTTTTTATATATAAGATTCAGAATAACCTGTATACTTAGATTGCAGAAACAGAGGCAAAGGCAAATAATCCTTTGGGAACATTCTAGAGAATTGTACTACGCACCATTATAACGACCTAGTTGAACGCATACAAATACAATGCTCTGTCTTATTTTGACCTGTAGTGTGCACGTACGGGTGATAATACTCCTGTAAAGAGATCCATAGACCCGGCTGCGTCCTGTGGGTGGACAATGAAAGTAATCCTATATTCAGAGTCTACTCCTTAGCCCATATTTCCCCAACCTCAGAGAACATCTCATCTAGGGGACTGAAATTATGTGTTTCCTTTCGATTATCACACAGTGTAAATATGTCGGTCGACCGGTTATGTGCTACGAATCTGACTCACCAGAAGTCCATTTGCGCGGTGGTTTTTTTTTTCTACATATGAGGATAACCCTATGCCCGGAGAATAGGCCAGAAGTGACTTTCACAAATAGGATACTTTTGGCCGTAAATCGGTTTGTTAAGGCTTGATTGAGCGCATACACTATACAGTGGTCTAAAAACGCATGAGAAAGGTAAAGTCGGAATTTGTATGCTGTCACCTCCTAGGATTGTTCTATACCGAAAAAATATATCCCTAATTTTTATTTTGAACCACCCTAGTGTTCATACCAGGGATGTTTCCAAAGTTCTGGGAATTGCGCTATAATTAATTTACGCATAACTGGTAGGCAATTTTATTCGTGCCAGACAAGTCTTGACATATTTATGAGATAGTTGCATATATAGTGCAATATTGTTCAGTCTGATTAAGGTGTACGACTGATACAGAGGCGTTTCCATAGCACTGTTTTTGTAACTATGAAAGACGTAGCAAAATCTCAAAGAGCAAGAGGTGTTCGATTTGAAAATTTAACTGAGGTAGATTGAGGAGACACCGAGAAACTTCTGGACGTCTTAAAAAATGAGTTTATCGTGGGGATAAATGTATTCATTTAAAAGAAGATTATGTTGAAAAACTACATTTTAGTATTGACGAAATGTAACAAAATAATAAAAATTATAGCTGAATCCCCAGAGCTTTGGAAACATCTCTCGTATATTCAAGGCTTCATAAAAAGCATCTTCAAGACCATACAAAAAGTTTCAGCAACGTATTTTATTTGCTGTGACCGCAACCGCATTCTGCGTTAATTTGATTGATTCTTAATTTCTTAACGGGTGGTAACCCTCTTAAACATAAAATAAAGTCATTCCAAACTCTTTTCGATAGTCACCTATGTATGTGTATTAGGGCGGTCCGCAATATGTAAAGTCGGAATTTTAATGCTCCCACCAACTAGCATTGTTCTATACCGAAAAAAATTTACCCCTGTTTTTTTTTGTTTTATTCTAAAAGAATAAAAATTAATTAAATTTTATATTACCAGGCTAGTCTTATCTATGTTTTTATCTTATCTATGTGTTATTACACTTTCTTGCACAAAGTTTTGCTACAACTTTAAAAGTTGCTCAACGAGCCCTAAGTTTTTCGCTTTGAGCGACCTCTAAATATTTTTTTTATTAAAAAAAAAACAGGGGTATATTTTTTCAGTATAGAACCGGCCTCGTGGGTGAGAGCATTAAAGTTCCGACTTTACTTTTTCACATGCATTTTTAGACCACCATAATGTGCATACATATGTAGTATTTAGCTGTCAACTGTATTAAAATTTTCTTTGGAAATTAACCTACCTTATACCTATCTCATTTAAAACCCATATAAAAATTGTTCCTTCATCTTATTAAATAAATTTATTTCGAATTTCGAAAGAGTTGGGGACCCTTTTAAAAAAATATTTTCAAAACTAATTTCGCTTGAATCTTTTTCGTTCGATACCCACATTGCAATACAATTTTTTTTTCATTAATTAATTAATTTTAACTTTTTGAGCAGGTGGCATCCCGCTTTATTAGATGTCCTATATGTTAATCCAGTTTACGAGCTATCTGTGAGCCAAACGTTTTCCAAATCCGTATTTCTGCTTCAGCGTGCAATAGCAACAAACATACTCACACGACAAAGAAAAGCCAAGGGCGTTCGTGGTTACCACATCAATGAATTAACGAATAAAATCAGGATATATACTCTTCTGATTAATAAGCCACAGCTATAGTCGTGAGCAGTTTTGTTTGCCAAATAACTTGTATATAAACCCTTGCTGACTTAGTACTACTGAAAGCAATATCTTCATTTCCGCTCATTATTAAATTTGCTTATTTATATGTATGTATGTAAAGCACTACTTGCCACAGTTGTTGCAGTGTCATTGCACTTACATACAATGTTGCACTTGTTGCCCCCCGTTGCAAGTTTTGTTATTATTATTTTTTAATATTAAATTGCAAATTCACATGAGGCACATTTTGATTTCCTTTCTGTTGATCATAAAAACATGTGCGAATATACAATATATGTATATACATACACACATATGTATGTAAATTTATATCGCGAAATGTTAATATGTAAGTACATACAAATGGGTACTTCTTGAGCGTATACACTGCTTGCAGATCGCCAATCGTGCAGATTGCTAAGTTGCAGATGTTGCAAGCAGCACTCTGTGGGCACCGGACTGATCGACAGCACGATTAACACAAAGTAAGAATAGCAATCAAAAGTTGAGTTCAGAAATGTAAACAACGCATTGCAATTCGCCAACTACTACTACTACTAGTAAAAGCAAATGAGCTGAGAAAGTCAGAAAGGCCAGCAGCCGATACGCGAACCACTCGCAGAATGCAAAACATTAAATTAAATATTTTATTGTAAAGTAGACGAGTTTGAGTTTGCTTTACTTGTGTAGCTTTCGCTTGGTTTATTTTTGCACACCGTTGCATATTACTTGCTTACTAACTTATTTACTTAATAATGCGCTTATAAATATACATACATACATACATACGCATGCATGGGTATGAGATTTTGTTTGTATAAACTCATGTAAGTACTATGTATGCATATTTGTATGAATATTTACAAAAAAAAAAAAAACAAAAACCAAGACGCAACACCGTCTGGCACTTTGCGTTCGTTCGACGTCGGCGCGTCCGTCCGGCTGTTAATCTGTTCATTGACCGGACGCATGCGGTACGTGTTAATGAGTCGTAAGAATTAGATTTTAATTCAATTCTGTTACCAGACAATTGCCGACCCCATTTCCGTATCCATATTAGTTGGCCAGTCGTCAGTTTCTGGAATTCTTTGTTTTCTTATTTGAAGTATATTTTTAATATTTTTTTTTTCATTTCGTTCGTGAATTCTCTCTCCTTCTAGCATCTATAAGTTCCTAGGTCTATGTCGCTTCCAGCGGTAATTACAATTGACATAGTCCAGAAAGCGATTGCACCAAGCAACAAATCATCCTACACTTGCAACTTTTGTTTTACTCACTCATAACTTCCTCATACTCATGGCATTTCAATAATTTCACACTTTTTGTGAGCTCCTTGGTTTTTCCGCAACCATAGTTAATGTGCTGCTCTTAGCTGCGACTCACGGTGTGGTTTATGGCCACCATCATGTGGGAAATTTAGTGTGGACTATAAATTCTGGGTGGCCCATCAACGTCGAACTTGAGTTTGCCTATCAATATTTCGCTTATCTGTTTATGTTTTGTTAATATAAGGCGGTTAATTTATTATGTCGGCCACTATGACTGAGTGATTAGAGGTATATACTAGCCCTCCGTAAGACCTTCGCCCCTCCGACAGGCAATGGCAAACCTCCGCGTATATTTCTGCCATGAAGAAGGTTCTCATAAGATCCATTTGCTATTAGAAGGCGGCGCACAACTGTAAGCCCCTCCATTTGTGTAATAACATCCAGATGCTTACCATGAATTGGAAGCTGAATTTCATTAAGATTGGATAACATTTATCTATTCCATCCCCAAGTCAAGGAACCATTTCGGGAGCTAAGAGAGATAACTTTTTTCGAGAGAATCTCTTCAGCTGCAGAAATGAGATCTCTGACGAGTTCTTGTATGCTGCAGCCGGTTTAACCTCTGGCGCAGAAAGTTTAGCTTCGGAGAAAATACCCAGTGCCCTGATATCAAGAAAATCCTTGTCAGAAACATCTTTCCAGCAAAAGGATTGGTTACTCGAGGTATATAAAGTATCTCAATTAAAGACCAACAACAAAAGTGAATATATCAAAGGGCAACTATTATTCTGAAGCCAGTCCAGGCTTTAAGAAGATAAACTTTTTTCTGTGCCCGTCAAGGTTACCTCTTTAAGACTGTGGCAGATACTGCTCTGGCGTTGCCAACGTAAAAGTACCAGAGGAAATTTGCCTAGTGCCCGAACTGGTTACCAAATTAAGGCATTGCGTCGTAATGCCAAGCAGAGCCAAAACTGTCGAGAAAATCTCAGTTTCGGAAATATAGCCAGACTTTAGATGGCATCGGGGCTTTGTCTAGAGAATTTCCAGCCGGTTGTGGTAGGCATTGCCGTTTGCCATTCTCTGCGATTTTTTACATTTCTTCATTCCAAAGCAAGAATTGCACTGATAACAAATTACATTCTTCAGGCTTCTGAGTCGTTTAAAAACTGGGGAAATTGTTTCTCTATATGACATCGATTCGCAGGCCACATTCATCTTATAACCAATTATTGTTTGGGGATCAAAAGGCAGCAATCACAACAGACTGCCACTATCTTCGCCAGTCGAGTCCTATACCTGCTCTCAAAGAGCAGATTGAATTGGGCTAGAGGACCTTAAGGACCTGGGCCTTAATATACTTGACTGATGAATTGGCTGAGGTGTATTTGAGTTCCTTTGACAATGTGATTTTTGTCAGTTCAGCGAGCGAAAATCCCGATAAGCAAAATGTTTCCGCCGCTAGTCGACCGCAATGGAGTTTTATCAGCTAACTAAATGTCTACCCTCGGTTCTGGTAAGAGCCTGCACCTATCACTGTCTAATAGCAACCCTTACGGGAAGGCAAAGTATCGTTTCCTTGAAATCATCTTAGCATTTCCCTCACAGCCACCCTTTTCCGCAAGAGATTCCAGTTCGCATTTTATCGAAACTGCCGAGGAACTGTTTAAAATGGATATCAGCTCTCTGCAGAACTTCATATTGAGCAGCTACCGCTTTTTCTAACAATTTAATATGGATTAAATACATTCCGCTGATGTTAAAGGAAAATCTATTTTGACAGATTATCAATGAATACCTAAAAAGTCCTTAATCGTACCTATTTTTTCATACTAAGTATTCTGATTCTTTGACGACTAATAACAGTTAAGCATTTTCAGAAAAAGACCATTTTTTATAAAATCGTACACATCCATACATACATACATATGTACCGTCCCAGGCGAGTCCAATTCAAAACGTAAAATATTTAATTGCAAATAGCTAAGAAGCTAAGTGATGCCTGCGTCTTAATGCATAGTTGACTATTGGCTAAATAGTTGCACCCATTGATGAGATTTGTCTCTCTTTCTCTATCTTTCACATTTAAAAATTAAACGAAAATTTACTTTTGACATAAATGTTATGTATGGAAATTATTTACACATTTAAAGAGTGTATAAATGCTGAATTCCATTAGTGATCTTGCCTTCCTCTGACACATTTTCTAAAATATGCTCTGTAGGAAAAGATTGCAATAAACTTTTTTTTTTTATTAATTCAGTGACAGTACGAAACAAACAGTATGGTGCTATCAAAATAGATTTGTGGAAAAATTAGACAACGACTGTTGAACGGTAAGTATATGGACCTTTTAGTCCCTGTCCACTTTTTAGGTGGAATGTGTTTGTCCACTTCTTATTATTCAATGATCGTTGCCTTCTTTTTACCATACACAAATTGTGTCCACCTTTCAAAGTGGAAATATTATATCCATCTCTCGTAGTCAGTTATATATGTCCAGCATAATATATGCCCAATTTTAAATAACTGATATTTATGTCCGATTTCGAAATTTTAAAAATTTATGTTCAAACTGGACATACATAAATACGAAAAATGTGTGGCCAGTTTTAGAATCAACAATAATGTATGTATGTCCGATATTTAAATGAGCAAAAATTTATGTCCAGCTTTTATTTACTATAGACTTATGTCTGTATTATCAATGATGTAAAATTAATGGCAAGTTTTTGAGCTATTAAAAATGTGTGTCCAGTTTTTAAAAAGCCAAAAATGTATGAAAAGTTTTTAAATAAACAGAGATGTATGTCCAGTTTTAAATAAAGAAAAACTTATGTCCGGTTTTTGTACTACCATAAATTTATGTCCAGGTCTTAAATGAAAGAGAATTAATTTCCTCTCTTTAAAGAGTCTTAATTTATGTCCAAAAATATATGTCCAGGTTTCAAATTGCCGAACATTTTTTTTCAAAAAAAAAACATTTTCTTCTTTTCGAACGCCAAAATTTATGTCCAGTTTTACATGATCAAACATGTGTGTCCTCTTGTTACATAACCACAAATTTATGCCCATTTTTTAAATGACCAAAAGTTATTTCCAGATTTAAATGCACAAAAATTCATGTGCTCATGTATATAACCAAAATTAATGTCTAGTTTTTAAAAACCCTAAAATTATAGTCAGACATCTAGGACATAACACAAATTATGTCCAGTTTTTAAATTACAAAAAAAATGTGTCTAGACTTGAGATAACCAAAACTTTGCGCCTGTTTCCTATTTTCAGGCGTTTATAAGCAATTCTAATTAGGTTTTAATAGGTACTTTTCGACACACTTCCCTGCAGGGTTCCTTCATACCTACTATATATATTATATGTATGTATGTTTACGTGGACGTCTGCGATAGCCAGTAAACAATTCACTCAACCGGCTTTGAATGAGGAAAGTCACAATTTAGTGAATACATACATACATACATTCATGTGTAAGGTGCAGCTTATTCGCAACATTGTTGCCAATGTACAACGCAGACACAGCAGTCATTTTTTTGTTTACTTTTGTTTATTTTTTAACTAAGTACTGTATAAACTTTCAATTCTTTAAACTTCAGTCAATTGCGGAAAACACAAGCGTACATACATACATACAAAAAAAAAAAATACATACATATAAACAAATTACGATTATCCCCACCATTCCGCCGTCAGTATCGTCGACTTCGATTGGAGCTGGGCATTGATTACCGGTCATAGCCAGCGATCGAGCCAGTCGTGTAGTACGTCGAATATTGTTTGTGTGCTGCAACATTGTTGCAAGCTAATTCAAATAAACAAATTGATTTGCTTGTAATCACCGCGCGACTGTCTTACTATTTATGTTGGCTTATTTGTATTTTGTAGCTAGACATTTTGTCATTATATAGAATTGTTTATACATAAAACCATAAAAAGAACTGTAAATTGTTGGACATTTGGGACATTGCGATATGCATTCGAATGAATGTTGAAGTCTTATTTGATTAAATCGATTGTATGTAATTAGAGATACATATACAAACATATACATACATACCTACCACTGACAAAGTTTGTTTTAAGAACAAATATTACTTTTAAATTAAAAAATGTCAGCACTTGTGTAACCTTTTACAACATCATTGGCGGTACATTGCTTTTGAGCTTTCGAAAAAGCATTGAATTTAACGGTTTGTGTTTCGATAAGAATAAAACACTCGTGATTGGTTCTATTCTGAGATACTCGCATTCATTTATTATTTATTACGATGTACAGATAAGTTTACTATTTATAAGTTGAAGTTGAAGTCGATATTTTAATGTTTTCTTCTTCCATGGAATGTCCAAATTTTGTGGCTACAGATTTATATCCAAATATAGGGCGGACAATTTTATGTTTAAATAAACAAAATGTATGTTTATAAAATTTTCATGGAAAAGAATTTATGTCCAGTTTTCATCGCCAAATTTTGTGGCCACAAATTTTTGTCCAAAGTTAAGGACGAAAAATTCGAATTTGAAATAAACAAAAATGTATGCCCAATTTTCATGGTCAAAAATTTTTGTCCAGTTTTCCTCGCTAAAAATTTTTGTATATCAGTTTTTTAAATGAACAAAAACAAATATCCAAATTATGCGGCCACAGATTTATGCCCAAATTGAAGGGCGAAAATTTTAATTTTTAAATAAACAAAAATGTATGTCCAATTTTCATGGTCAAAAATTTATGTTCAGTTTTCATCGGCAAAATTTTATGCATATCAGTTTTTTAAATGAACAAAAACGAATGTCAAAATTTTGCGGCCACAGATATATACCCAAATTTAAGGGTGAAAAATTATATTTTTAAGTAAAAAAATTAATTTTTAAATAAACAAATTTTTAATAAACAAATTTAATTTTTAAATAAACAAAAAAAGTGTATACCCAATTTCCATTGTCAAAAGTTATGTCCAGTTTTATGGCAAAAATGTATGTCCAGTTTTTACTTTATGTCCAGGTTTTACTTTTATTAATTTTTATTTATAGTTTAAATGGGTTCAAAAATTGAGAAAGAAAACGCATTTTGGACATTCTAAATGCAACACTGTCTATAAACTAGAACAGCGTGAGTATTTAGGATATAATGTTCTGATGCTATCTTCCTTAAATTCCGGACCGCATTAATTTCCTGGATCCGTGTTAGTTAATCTACGAAAATCTCTTAGTTTGTCAAGATATCTAAATCAACCACTTGGAGTACAGATATTTGAGTCTTCTATTTTTCAAATTACATACATACCTCATTTAAAAGAAGCGTGAAATGTTTATGACACTTTTACATGCATACAATACACTTGCACATATGTATGTAGGTGTGTTGCAACACGTGTTATTAACCTAAGATCCACGCATCACATACATACCTACATATATGTATGTACATATGTGTCTAAGTACTTCCTTGCATTCATACATACATACATATCCCCTACATAGTCTGCAAAATTTTTATGAAACTGCAGTGAATGAACTTAATCCCAAAATTACGAGCGTCGATATAATTTTCGTTTTTATGCCATTCAAGTCATTAACTTAACCGGACCTGCTATGCGTAAATGAACCTTTACGCCTTTATCAACATTATCAGCAAAAATGCAATTAAAACCATACTAATCGTAACAAAATTAAATAAAGGCGAAAACACACGTTTCGTTGCAACATTGTTGCCGTTATAACCGGAAAAAGGTAAATGTGAATGTGACTGTGAGAGTGACTGTGACTGTGACTGTATGTTTGTAATTCTTAACGAAACTATAAAAAACCGCAAATGCTGTAAATACGCAATGTGTGAGACTTTGGGAAACAACAACAACAACAAAAAATTTTATAATATAATAAAAATGTTGAAATTACGCATAAAATACTCAAGCAGCTGTGCTGTGCTGTAGTAGGGTACAACCAGCAATGCTGCTGCATGCAACGGCGTTGCACAAGATTCACAATCAGCTGCATTTCAGTGCATTTCTCGGCTAGTTGCTGCTGCTGCTGCTGCTGCTGTTGGTTGTTGCCATTGGCTTTATCATTAACATTTTATGATTATTACTTTGATTGCTTATTCTTATTTGCACTTTGTTTCTTGTTTTTTTATTTCCTTTTCTTTTCATTTTGTTGCTATGTATTTGCTTTGATGTACTTTTAGTTTATTTTACACGCATTTTTTAGAATTAAATCGCAACTACTGTGCGCAACAGAGCCCATAGGACTGGTTAATAACTTGCAACATTGCAATTGCCAATTACCGCAAGTGTATTCAACTATTTCAATACATGTGTGTGTGTGTGTGTGTGTGTGTATACAAAAATAGATGCACTTTATATGCATTGCCACCATGTGTAGCTCGCCAGCCTTAAGCGTAGAAAATTATTTCAATAAATTCAATAATAATCTCAATAATCTTAACTCATCTGCAGGCAATAGAGGCAAGTGGCCGCAACGAGACGCTTCTGAGTTCAATGTATGCCAATTTACTTAGTTGCAAAAGTACTCTGCTTCTGCTGCTGCTGATGTTTCAAACCTTTTGCAATTGTTTAGCTTTAAGTGTTTCTGTATGGCGTAGTTTCTAAATGTCTCTCTCGTTTAAGGCTAGCCCGCTGCTGCTGCTGCTTCGCATCTTGAGCTACTTGTGCTCACACTAATCTGTACAGTGTTTAAGTTTTTCTTTTCCCTATCATAAGAAAACAATGACCTCCTTATTTAGGGTAAGTAAATGGAGTCCCTTTGATACATTTTTTATGCAAAAATTTTGTAGGTAGAACTAGCGACTTATGTATGTAGGTTAGGTTAGGGTCGCAGACCCGCGAAGGGGACTCACTTAGACATTTAATTGTGCATTGTAATGCCACATTTCACAAATTCATTTGAACGATAACTGTGTAAAAATTACACCATTAGCGATCCCTGCGCCCTGATTGCCGCCTTGGCTATCAGTGTTTATATTTAAAGTCCTTGTCGACAATACATTGGTACATAGCCAATCGGCTGCCTCTTTTATAGCGGCCACCTCGGCCTGAAAAACGCTACAGAGGTCCGGCTGTCGAAACATAAGATCTACTGAGAGTTCCTGATAGTAGACACCTCCTCCAACTTTCTCTTCCAGCTCCGATCCGTCCGTAAAGTGGTTTATAGGACCTCTACTCCAGAGATTACTCTTCTTCTATTCGTCCCTTGGAGGGAGGTGTGTGGAGAAGGATCCTTTTGGGGCCAGCCTGGGGTGACTCCGGTCCATTTCTGCCGGCAGGAAGTCGAAACTTTCGAGAATCGTCGAGTGGCGGGCGTTGGGTTGAAAAAGAACCCAGAGCTCTTAAGCCTAATGACTGAGCGAACAGTCGCTACTTTGACCGCAATGTCGACAGCTGCGACATTGAACATAGCGTTTAGCGCTAGAGTAGGAGTGGTCCGGGCTCTAGGGTCCTAACATGAGTGATCTTTTCCAGTGTACTCCACTAGATAATGACGCCATAAAACATTATTGGCTTAATATTGGTTTCATATAAGCAGTGCATCACTTATGGAGAGAGGCCCCATCTCTTCCCCATGGCGGACATGCAGCAATAGAGAGCCACCACGGATGCCTTATTTACTTGTTATTCAATATTTGGTTTCCATGACAACTTCCCGTCTAGGATCACGCCAAAGAAATTGACCCTGTCAGAGAGAACAAGTGAAATACCCCCTATTGAGGGGAGCTGGGCTTTTTGTACCTCCTGGTAAAAAGAACGAGCTCCGTCTTTCCAGGATTGACAGCAAGTACGCAGCTAGCGGACCAATTTGTGTCCACGTTTAGGTACCCTTGCATAAGAACGTAGAGAGTGTACAAAAACTTTCCTCTGACGACGAGTGCCAAAATACAAATTTGTTCTTAAGAGACTCCTCTATGACTTTTACGATTGACTGCAGGGCAAATTCCACGGATCTGACAGACAGTCGAAAAAATAATAAGTCTAGCCAAATCTGGAGAAGGGAAAAGAAAGTGTTAAATGTCCTCGATTTTTTCATTCACTTTTGTCTTCAGCGTTTCGTTTACATATTAGCCTTCTGTCCAAGATGATTAGAAAGTATCTAGCTTCATCCGCTAGAGTCCACGTGCCGCCATTTAGCGAAGGGAGTTGGAACTGTGTAAGTTTGTGAAGAGAACCACAACAGTTTTTTCTGGATTAGCGTTGAGTACACTTTCCTCTGATCAAGCTCGTACAATATTTAAGGCGTTTTGTATATAGCCAACAACAACTTCTCGCTGTTCAGTCCTGCCCCTCAACTAGGCATCCTGGCAGTACGAATGGCAACAACAAAAATGAGAACGAATGGCTCTCTTGGATATAGATTTTTTATCAATGTTAATAGAATGAAGGAACTGAGGCTGAAAGACGAAGGTGCTCAGTGTCACGTGGTAGGATTTTTATCCTTTAAGTAATGAATAAAAACTACTTTCGTCGTGGTTAAAGCATTTACAATTTACGCCAGACAAGCCTTGCAAATTGCGGTTTATACATAAATTAGTTCGGTTTGAAATATGCCATGCAAAAGAAGAGCTTTGTATGGTTCGAATACGATTTAAGGTTTAAATCCTTAACTCTCAGCAGAGGAGGCTTTTTTAACCCTGCTTTAGAAAAAGTTCTCACCGATTATGAAAATCTTCTGCGGTTTGAGAATGGGGGAAAAATACATAATATTTCTAGTAAAATAATAAGATTTGTCATCGAAAACTTTAAGTTAAAACCCTTTGCCTATTGAGATGTATTGAGGTTTAGCAAAATCCTCTTGGATCTTTAATTTTTGGACCCGATTTTCACTGTACTAGCATTAAAATGTAGGTACTATTTTAATATGTTTAAAAGTGCTTTAATAACCGAGGTCAGCGCATAACTCACGGAAATTGAGAGCTCAACCGACTTTTACCAATCCCAGCGGTGCTACCGTAAATTTATTTAATCCTTATTTTTTTTTACCGCCAAAAAGTTCCTTTCTGAGTCAAGTTTCATGCGTATGGAGCTATCTTTGCCTTTTCATTGACATATTTAAGATGAAGCATTCCGCGTGGGCGTGATTTAGATGAGTATTTAGTAAAAGCCAACAAAGGTAAACCTTCTGGGATGAAAAGGCACAGGAACATAACTGCCGTGCATGAAAGTATTCGATAGGAAAGGGAGATATTAATCTGAATTTTCTTGGACTCGCCAGAAACAGGTCGTCGGATATGCAAACTTGGAGGATATATAAGGAACACAACCTGACTATATCAGGAAGAAAACCTGAGATCTGCTTAGTATAAGGAGAGAAATATTCAGAACGATATCAATCATAACGTGGCAGTGACCGCAAGCAAACATGTGGAAAAAATTAGCAGTCCCCTCAGCGTTTAACATGCTGCAACTTATAGCTAGAAGATGGGGAAGAAAGCGGCCAGCATATCCAATGGTGTATCTACTGTACTGTACAAAATACTTCGTAGCCGCATCTATCAGAGGCTAGGGTCTAAGATAAGATCTCATATATCACGTGAAATGCATCAAGATGGCACTAAAACGCGCAATTGGTAGGAAATACTGCAGCCAACTAACCAGACCCAATCTTCTCAATATGCTAGTAGTCTTTAACGTGGCCCTCGCGTGGCCATGAGTGAGCTAAACTAATTTACGTAATTTACGTCTTCTTCTTTACCTAAACATAAATTCACACTCACAACTCCTGTAAGACAGGCATTAGTGGTCAAATGATCAGATTATTCGGTAATTAGCTATTTTCCTTCAAAATTATTATAAAAAACATTATATGTTCATACATATCTACATATATAGGTACATATCTATGTATATGAAATCAATAAAAATGTAATACTCTAATAAAATATGACGAATTACAACTTGCAAAAGACAACTAGATTTAAGTATGAAACTAACTAATTCCATAGTTTATGTAATTTTTATTGTCCATACTATACATTTTAATCACAATCGCACCACTGTCACCGTATCGCACATGTTTATTCATCACAAACAAAATCGTAAAATCTGTTCTCCTGGAACTCCGGTTCTCACATTTATTTCTGTGCCCTTGCCATTTCGCTGCAACAATGTATGCATTTAATATGCATTTGCATTGCAACTATGTTGCAGAAATAAAATAAAATTTTTAATAAACGAGTTGTCATTAAATTTATACATTAACTATTATTTTTATGCGGTTGATTTAGTTTATTTGCTATCATGCTGTGTTGTCACGTCCGTACGTATGTACGTGTGGAAGTAGAGTTAAATTGCAGATGCTGAGTGTTTTGTGTTTTGCACGCTTACGTTGACTTCTTGTGGCTATAGCTGTTAAGTGGCTAAACGGCATGCAAGTTTGTGTGGTTTTCTTGTAAAAATTCTTGTTTTGCATTTTTATAAATTTCTTTTTCCCACTTCTGTATGCTGTCAAGCAATTAGGAGAAGTTGAGCTATCAGCAGGTTTCGTTTGGCTTGGCTTTATCAGCATTTCTCGTCGTAGTTTCTCGCGCGCACACTTTCTTCTTATATGAAGTTTTTTGTATAAGAGCCTAATGAGTCTTAAGCGGACTGTTTGTTATTGAGCGTTTAATTTGGTCATTTAGAAAGTATCATAAAGTGTAAAAATATTGATTATTTTATTCGTAAATTTATACGGATATGATGTTTGCAGTTACAGCAAATGCGCAACTTAATTAAAACGTATTCCTGTTTGTTGCAGCACGTCTACAGTGGCGATTTGTTCTTATGATTTACTGCTTTACTTTGAATTTTATTTGATTCTGCTTAAACAAAAAGTTGCCAAGTATGCAGAAGTTTTCATTACCTTAATCAACTGGACTACAAAATGTTGTACTTGCTGGGGAGATGGAAACAATTTGGGCTTGCAGTCATTTTTTCCGTATTCGTCTTTTGGGTGATCGAAAGACCGAATTGAACACAAAACACGCTGAAAATTGTTCTAAAATGTCAGTATGATGACAAGGAAGAAGACTACTCAAATGGCGGTTTTTTTCGAAAGCAATCCTGTCCGATTTCACTAAGAAAGCCTTGGACCCAAAATGAACTCTGGTGTCTAAAATCCTAACTAAACTAAACAGTAACAAAAAATCACAACTGACAATAAGCTAGATAAAAAGCGATTACGTGGAGCTTTTTATAGACAAATAACAACAAAAAAATTAACTTGAGAACCGTTTCGAATATTTAAAAAAATCAACACATGAACCCTTATTTGAGTCACTGCATATCTGGTTAGGAAGATCTCAAGTATTTTGGCGACTACAAATATTTCTTTGCTTTCTTAGATATCGCGGAACTTTCTGCAATACTGCCTATGGTTCCATAGCATTAGTCCAAAGAGTCTTGTTGTTGTTGTTGTAGCGGCTACAACAACCCCGCCTGCAGATCGGTTAATATCTCAGTCGGTGTCGTCAAGTTCCACTAACGGCAGCCCTAAGAAGCGTGCAGCCTCTACATGGTCGGTCCACAGGGACAAAGCCGTTAGGGATGTCGGGTTTTTCGGGCATGCGAAGAGATGTTTCGAGTCGTTAGGGGTCTCTCCGCATGCCGGACAATAATTCGGCACATCCGCATTTAGTCTACTCAGGTATGAGTTTAACCTGCTGCAGTAGCCAGAGCGAAGTTGGGCTATTGTTGTTCTTGTCTCCCGAGGCAGATGAAGCTCCGTCACGTCAATGTCCGGTGGTTGTTTGCCTAGAACGGCATTCACAGGTCTGGAGTCCACATAACTCGAGACTGAGTCCCTGTGGATGCCGTTCAGGGCCTGTCGTAAATGCTTCTGGTTGGTTGGTCGACGCTATGCTCCACGAGCGTAAAATCACATCCCACAGCTAGGTATCTAGATGATATCTTAATCAGACTGAGAATTATAGTTATGAGAAAAATCCTCAGTGCTGCCTGTGATATCGAGAATGGAACTCTTCATTTGATTTTTAACTGGTGTGCCAATGACGGCCTCAGCAAAACTCGAAAGAAAATATAAACCAAATCTTGGCTCGATCCTCTTGGCACTGACCAGTTCTTGAACATTTTGAGAAGAACTAACTTTAGAAATTTCGCTAGATAAGAGGCGGAAATGGAATTCACATCTGGACGAATCGCTTGCTAACGTCACGCGGTTCGAGTGGGCCAGAAAATTTTTCGGTAGAATATGGGGTCTGAACTCGAAGCTAGTAGAGTCCGAATGTGTCGTATGCATCTCCATTGTATTAATTTTTATTTTATTTTATTTTTTTAAGCAACGACAAATTCATCACAAAAAAGGTATTCGTGGGAAAAAGCCAGGGTAAGTAACATTAGATGGCCAAGGATATTCGCTTTGGCAGAAGGCCTCTACTAAAATATCCCAGATGGCGAAGACTGGCCAAACGGGCATCCCAGTCTGGATCCAAGTTGCATAAGTACATTGGTGCGTAGACAGTTCAAGCATAGTAGACGTACCGGTTGCTAACATTTATGGACCTGCCTCCTAACTTGCAATTCAAATGAGCAGATATATCACAGTGTTGAAGACTGAATATTGGCAATGCGGCAAATTAAAGCTTGAAAAGAGAGTGAGGGATGAGTTTTTAGTTATCTTCTCAGGTTGTCAAGCGAACATCAAGCCCCATTCAATAGGATCATAAAATCCAAGCTTGTTAAATACTAGTTTGACACGATTCAACCTTTGACAGCAAGAAATACGATAATAAATACTGTGTTCGGGTACCAGCCCAATGTTGTATCGCAAGCAACAAAGTCGCCAACGAAAAGGTCTACAAACATTCTTTGTGGAACCGAAACCATTTTGAGGTTTCAGTCAGTACTCAGAATGCAGTATCTAGGTACTGGAGAGCGGAATATTTTTTTGATAGGAAAGGCACACAGATCTACAATGTTTTGTCGTTGTGCAGTTCTAGATCATTTGCAAAGTAATGTAACGGGTGATTTTTTTGAGGTTAGGATTTTCATGCATTAG
>NW_023458566.1:3180834-3206814 GCF_013731165.1 Rhagoletis pomonella | reverse complement strand
TACTAATGCATGAAAATCCTAACCTCAAAAAAATCACCCGTTACTAAGGTGTTTATTTAATTATTTTTTAATTTTAACTATTTTTTATAGGTCCCCCAAAAACTCCAAAAAAATGCAATGTGGCACCATAAAGACCGTTTGTATTAAAAATGGTAAAATAAAAAATTTTTTTACGTGGGTAATTTTGTTTTATTTAGAAAAATCCTAGGGGGTGAGAGCTTAACATTTTACTTTTTTTTGGATCATCCTAGTGCGCATACACAGATATGTGTTAGTACCCCGGTCAGCATGTGCATGCTTATTTTTTAGGCGACCTATTTGTAAATATGTATGTATGTGTTTATTTTACATTTGCATTTAACGAACATCCTTTAGTATTAGAAATTTCGCTACGAACAGCATTCAAGCAAAGTCTCCCCCACTTGCTGGCTGACTAGCTAACGGCGATGGTACGTACAACCACAATGCGCAGCACAGTACCTCGACCAACGGTCGGCATGGCATGCGTTTGATGAGGGCGATCGGGGGCATGGTCAAGCATTTTGCGCATTTAAACATATACATACATACATACATACTTACTTACTATACAACCATGCACACAAATGTCAATACAAAAGCATGCTATGCGCTTATTTGCTCCACCTTGTGTGCATGTGTGCGTGTGTGTGTGGCGATGAGTGAGTATAGGGAAGCTGAAAATAACGAGTAAGCAAAAATAGTGCGCGCCTTCGCCTACGACTATGCTACACACATCCTTTTGTTGAACGCTAGCAAGTCACGCCATTCGCAACGGCGCCACCGCCTTCTCCACCTTTAAAGGCAACGGCAACGCCATTGCTGTGTGTGCACCTACAACTATTTCGCTTCGCTTCGCTTCTTTTGCTCCATTCGATGCGTCGCTTACTTGTCGGCGTGGTTAGGTTTTTCATTCGATGCGGCATTCACTGCTCGGTTGGTGCCTGACATTGACGTGAACGTTCGTTGGACGAGCATGAGTACTTTGACGTTGAAGTTGGCGCACCAACGCATTTTCAGCACTCACTTTCTTTCACTCTTCTCTGCCAGCATGTTTTCTTTTAGCGCCGGCTAGCCTTTGCTTGCTCCATGGGAGCCCTACTCGCATATAGCTCTCTTACTGCTCCTAACGGTCTTATTGACCATTGGACAGTTGGTGCTGGCCCCACGATTTGCTGCAGCAAGCCGGCATGTTGGCCAGGTCTTATGTACACACACACACACACAAATGTGTAAACAGATGCTAGGCAAAAGATTCAAACCCGCATATTCGCAGCGTCAACGCACACACACTCAATGGGTACGTTGCTTACATATCCTGGGTATCCTGGCAATAGGAGGAACACTATTTTTGCATACGTACGCATGTGCTTTACGTTGTGCCGTTGCTGCTCGTATGGCGCATTTGGATTTCTCCGAACTTGCAAATTTTTTATTTTATTTTTTTCATTTTGTTGCGTAGGGTGGCTATGCTTTCGTTGTTGTTAGAGCTCTTGGCATTGCAGCCACTGCTGTCGCCGCCTCTGTGTTCTTGTTTTTTGCCTATTCAGCCGATTCTTCGACTTATTCTTCTACGCATCCGCCACTGTGTCATCCAATAACTGATTGGATGGATGGCTTTCTGAGCTTTTGGATGGATGTCCAAAAACTATATGCTATGCCAACTAATGATGAATCGTTGTTAGGCAAAAGTAATTCATTATCAAATAAGGAGTTTTCTCCCACAGATATTCAACAAAAATATTTGGCATTCACATAAATTGATTAGAGTTTCGCAGCGCTTTCTCTACAATATCTGGAGTCAGTCTTGGTTTGTCATACATAATGATAGACCTCCGCTTAGCAGAAATAGCTTCATAGCAGAAATACTCTTGAAGGGTGGCCGCTGATTGCCAAGAGCTGTCGCCATTTAGCTGTATGAACCCTCGGCTTCGTTGACTCCCTATATATTGCGCGTGACATTGTTAGCCACTATAACTTGGAGGTTGTGAAGGGCTTTTTATATATAAGATTCAGAATAACCCGTATATTTAGGTTGCACCCGGCTGTGTCCCGTGGGTGGACAATGAAAGTATTCCTATATTCCTTAGCCCCTATTTCCCCAACCGCAGAGACCATCTCATATAGGGGAGTGAAATTATGTTTTTCCTTTCGACTACCACACAGTGTAAATATGTCAGTCGACCGGTTATGTGGTAAGAATCTGACTCACCTGAGCTCCATTTTGAGCCACCGCGTAAGGATTTTTTTTTACATATGAGAATAGCCCTAACGAAGGCTATTTTGAACAATTTACGGAGGGAATCGTTTCCGTACCCACATTATTCTCTCCGGATCTTGCACCCAGTGATCATGCTCTGTTCCCAGATTTGAAAAAAACTCTTAGGGGGTGTTCGATTTGAAAATTTAACTGAGGTAGATTGAGGAGACACCGAAAAACTTTGGGATGTCTTAAAAAATGAGTTTATCGTTGGGATAAATGTATTCATTTAAAAGAAGATTATGTTGAAAAACTACATTTTAGTATTGACGAAATGTAACAAAATAATAAAAATTATAGCTGAATCCCCAGAGCTTTGGAAACATCTCTCGTATATTCAAGGCTTCATAAAAAGCATCTTCAAGACCATACAAAAAGTTTCAGCAACTTATTTTATTTGCTGTGACCGCAACCGCATCCTGCGAATTTAATTTAATTGATTGATTGATTCTCGATGATAAAGTCGGAATTTTAATGCTCTCACCCACTAGGATTGTTCTATCGAAAACATTTACCCCTGTTTTTTGTTTTTATTTTGAAATAAGAAGAATTAATCTTATCTATGTTTTTTTAGTCTATCTATGTTTTTTTGTGCGAATAAAACTACATTTTTCCACTTTCTGGCCCAAAGTTTTGCTACAACTTTGAAGGATGCTCAACGAGCACTAAGTTTTTCGCTTTGAGCTACCTCTAAATATTTTTTATTAAAAAAAACAGGGGTATATTGTTTCAGTATAGAACAGCCCTAGTGGGTGAGAGCATTAAAATTCCGACTTTACTTTTTCACATGCATTTTTAGACCACCCTAATGTGCATACATATGTAGTATGTAGGTGGCAACTTTATTAAATTTTTTGTTTAGAGATTAACCTACCTTATACCTCTCTCTAATTTAAAACCCACATAAAACTATTCCCTTCATCCTATTAATAATTTGATTTCGAATTTCTAAACAGGTGGCAACCCTTTTAAAAAAATATTTTCAAAACTAATTTCTGCAGAACCCCTTTCGTTCGATACCCACATTGCAGTAAAATTTTGGTTTTATTTTTCATTAATTAATTGATTTTAAATTTTTAAGCAGGTGGCAACCCGCTTTATAAAATATCCTACATGTTAATCCAGTGCACACGCTACCGGTGAGCCAAACGTTTTCCAAATCCGTATTGCTGCTTCTGCGTGAAATGGCAACAAACATACTCACACGACAAAGAAAAGCCAAGGGCGTTCATGGTTACCACACCAATGAATTAACGAATAAAATCAGGATATATACTCTTCAGATTAATAAGCCACAGCTATAGTCTTAAGCAATTTTGTTTGCCAAATAACCTATATATATAAAACCTTGCTTACTTAAATAGTACTACTGAATGTAAAATCTTCATTTCCGCTCAGTATTAAATTTGCTTATTTATATGTATGTATGTATGTAAAGCACTACATTATTACGCTTAAAGCAATCATTCACACTTGCCACAGTTGTTGCAGTGTCATTGCACTTACATACAATGTTGCACTTGTTGCCCCCCCTTTGCAAGTTTTGTTATTATTATTTTTTAATATTAAATTGCAAATTCACATGAGGCACATTTTGATTTCCTTTCTGTTGATCATAAAAACATGTGCGAATATACAATATATGTATATACATACATACATATGTATGTAAATTTATATCGCGAAATGTTAGTATGTAAGTACATACATACAAACGGGTACTTCTTGAGCGTATACACTGCTTGCAGATCGCCAATCGTGCAGATTGCTAAGTTGCAGATGTTGCAAGCAGCAACTCTGTGGGCACCGGACTGATCGACAGCACGATTAACACAAAGTAAGAATGGCAATCAAAAGTTGAGTTCAGAAATGTAAACAACGCATTGCAATTCGCCAACTACTACTACTACTAGTAAAAGCAAATGAGCTGAGAAAGTCAGAAAGGCCAGCAGCCGATACGCGAACCACTCGCAGAATGCAAAACATTAAATTAAATATTTTATTGTAAAGTAGACGAGTTTGAGTTTGCTTTACTTCTGTAGCTTTCGCTTGGTTTATTTTTGCACACCGTTGCATATTACTTGCTTACCAACTTATTTACTTAATAATGCGCTTATAAATATACATACATACATACATACGCATGCATGGGTATGAGACTTTGTTTGTATAAACTCATGTAAGTACTATGTATGCATATTTGTATGAATATTTACAAAAAAGAAAAAAAATGCAAGACGCAACACCGTCTGGCACTTTGCGTTCCGCCGACGTCGGCGCGTCCGTCCGGCTGTTAATCTGTTCATTGACCGGACGCATGCGGTACGTGTTAATGAGTCGTAAGAATTAGATTTTAATTCAATTCTGTTACCCGACAATTGCCGACCCCATTTCCGTATCCATATTAGTTGGCCAGTCGTCAGTTTCTGGAATTCTTTGTTTTCTAATTTGAAGTATATTTTTAATATTCTTTTTTTCATTTCGTTCGTGAATTCTCTCTCCTTGTAGTATCTATAAGTCCCTAGGTCTATGTCGCTTCCAGCGGTGATTACAATTGACATAGTCCAGAAAGCGATTGCACCAAGCAACAAATCATCCTACACTTGCATCTATTGTCTTACTCACTCATAATTTCCTCATACTCATGGCATTTCAATAATTTCGCACTTTTTGTGAGCTCCTTAGTTTTTCCGCAACCATAGTTAATGTGCTGCTCTTAGCTGCGACTCACGGTGTGGTTTATGGCCACCATCATGTGGGAAATTTAGTGTGGACTATAAATTCTAGGTGGCCCATCAACGTTGAACTTGAGTTTGCCTATCAATATTTCGTTTATCTGTTTATGTTTTGTTAATATAAGGCGGTTAATTTATTATGTCGGCCACTGTGACTGAGTGGTTAGAGGCATGTACTACCACTACCTGGGTTACATACCTGGTCCGGTCAACATATATGTAATTTAGAAAAAGTGTTTTCTAACAGCCTTCGCCCCCCGACAGGCAATGACAAACCTCCGCGTATATTTCTGCCATGAAGAAGGTTCTCATAAAATCCATTTTCTATTGAAATTGAATAACATTTATCTATTCCATCCCCAAGTCAAGGAACCATTTCGGGAGCTAAGAGAGATAACTTTTTTCGAGAGAATATCTTTAGCTACATAAATGAGATCTCTGACGAGTTCTTGTATGCTGCAGCCGGTTTAACCTCTGGCACAGAAAGTTTAGCTTCGGAGAAAATACCCAGTGCTCTGATATCAAGAAAATCCTTGTCAGAAACATCTTTCCAGCAAAAGGATTGGTTACTCCAGGTATATAAAGTATCTCAATTAAAGACCAACAACAGAGGTGAATATATCAAAGGGCAACGATTATTCTGAAGCCAGTCCAGGCTTTAAGAAGATAAACTTTTTTCTGTGCCCGTCAAGGTTACCTCTTTAAGGCTGTCGCGTGGCAGATACTGTTCTGGCGTTGCCAACGTAAAAGTGCATGGGAAAATTTGCCTAGCGCCCGAACTGGTTACCAAATCAAGGTATTGCGTGGTAGTGCCAAGCATAGAGAATTTCCAGCCGGTTGTGGTAGGCATTGCAGTTTGCCATTCTCTGCGATTTTTTACATTTCTTCATTCCAAAGCAAGAATTGCACAATAACAACAATAACAATACAATCTTCAGGCTTCTGAGTCGTTTAAAAACTGGGGAAATTGTTTCTACATATAACATCGATTCGCAGGAAACATTCATCTTATAACCAATTATTGTTTGGGGATCAAAAGGCAGCAATCACAACAGACTGCCACTATCTTCGCCAGTCGAGTCCTATACCTGCTCTCAAAGAGCAGATTGAATTGGGCTAGAGGACCTTAAGGACCTGGGCCTTAATATACTTGACTGATGAATTGTCTGAGGTGTATTTGAGTTCCTTTGACAATGTGATTTTTGTCAGTTCAGCGAGCGAAAATCCCGATAAGCAAAATGTTTCCGCCGCTAGTCGACCGCAATGGAGTTTTATCCGCTAACTAAATGTCTACCCTCGGTTTTGGTAAGAGCCTGCACCTATCACTGTCTAATAGCAACCCTTACGGGAAGGCAAAGTATCGTTTCGTTGAAATCATCTTAGCATTTCCCTCACAGCCACCCTTTTTCGCAAGAAATTCCAGTTCGAATTTTATGGAAACTGCCGAGGAACTGTTTGAGATGGATATCAGCTCTCTGCAGAACTTCATATTGAGCAGCTACCGCTTTTTCTAACAATTTAATATGGATTAAATACATTCCGCTGATGTTAAAGGAAAATCTATTTTGACAGATTATCAATGAATACCTAAAAAATCCTTAATCGTACCTATTTTTTCATCCTAAGTATTCTGATTCTTTGACGACTAATAACAGTTAAGCATTTTCAGAAAAAGACCATTTTTTATAAAATCGTACACATCCATACATACATACATATGTACCGTCCCAGGCGAGTCCAATTCAAAACGTAAAATATTTAATTGCAAATAGCGAAGAAGCTAAATGATGCCTGCGCCTTAATGCATAGTTAACTATTGGCTAAATAGTTGCACCCATTGATGAGATTTCTCTCTCTCTCTCTCTCTCTCTATCTTTCATATTTAAAAATTAAACGAAAATTTACTTTTGACATAAATGTTATGTACGGAAATTATTTACACATTTAAAGAGTGTATAAATGCTGAATTCCATTAGTGATCTTGCATTCCTCTGTCACATTTTCTAAAATATGCTCTGTAGGAAAAGGTTGCAATTGATTTTTTTTATTATTAATTCAGTGTCAGGAAAAGGACTTCCCATTTTTTTCATGACAAGTGACAGCGCGAAATAAACATGATTTTAATTCTGTGCTATCGAAAAAGGCACCGAAAAAAATTTGTGAGAAAAGTAGACAACGAGTGTTGAATGGTAAGTATATGGCCATTTTTGTCCCTTCCCACTTTTTAGGTGGAATGTGTTTGTCCACTTCTTATTATTCAATGGTCGTTGCCTTCTTTTTAGCATACACAAATCGTGTACACCTTTTAAAGTCGAAATTTTATATCCATCTTTCTCAGTCAGTTTAATATGTCCAGCAAAATATATGCCCAATTTAAAATAACCGATATTTATGTCCGATTTTGTAATTGTAAAAATTTATGTTCAAACTGGACATAAATACGAAAAATGTGTGGGCAGTTTTAGAATCGACAATAATGTATGTATGTGTATTTAAATGAGCAAAAATTTATGTCCAGCTTTTATTCACTATAGACTTATGTCTTATTTTCAATGAACTTAAATTAATGACAAGTTTTTGAGCTATTAAAAATGTGTGTCCAGTTTTAAAAAAGACAAAAATGTATGAAAAGTTTTTAAATAACCAGAGATGTATGTCCAGTTTTAAATAACGAAAAACTTATGTCCGGTTTTTTAACCACCATAAATTTATGTCCAGGTCTTAAATGAAAAAGAATTAATTTCCTCTTTTCAAAGAATCTTAATTTATGTCCAAAAATATATGTCCAGGTTTCAAATTGCCGAACATTAAAAAAAAAATAATATTTTCTTCTTTTCGAACGCCAAAATTTATGTCCAGTTTTACATGATCAAACATGTATGTCCTCTTGTTACATAACCACAAATTTATGTCCATTTTTTAAATGATTAAAAGTTATTTCCAGTTTCAAATTACCAAATATGTACATATGTAGTCATCTTAAAGAACCGGAATTAATGTCCCGTTTTTAAAGAGCGAGAAATTTATGTCCAGTTCTTACAGTACCAAAAATTATATCCAGTTTTTAAATGACCAAAAATTATTTCCAGTTTTAAATGCCCAAAAATTCATGTGCTCATGTATATAACCAAAATTAATGTCTAGTTTTTAAAAGCCCTAAAATTATAGTCCAGTCCTTATATGATCAAACATCGATGTCCTCTTTTTAAATAAACACAAATTTATGTCCAGTTTTTAAATTACAAAAAAATTGTGTCTAGACTTAAGATGACCCAAACTTTGCGCCTTTTTCTTATTTTCAGGCGTTTATATGCAATTCTAATTAGGTTTTAATAGGTACTTTTCGACACACTTCCCTGCAGGGTTCCTTCATTAGTATGTATGTATGTATGTATGTTTACGTGGACGTCTGCGATAGCCAGTAAACAATTCACTCAACCGGCTTTGAATGAGGAAAGTCACAATTTAGTGAATACATACATACATACATTCATGTGTAAGGTGCAGCTTATTCGCAACATTGTTGCCAATGTACAACGCAGACACAGCAGTCATTTTTTTGTTTACTTTTGTTTATTTTTTAACTAAGTACTGTATAAACTTTCAATTCTTTAAACTTCAGTCAATTGCGGAAAACACAAGCGTACACACATACATAAATAAAAAAAAATACATACATATAAACAAATTACGATTATCCCCGCCATTCCGCCGTCAGTATCGTCGACTTCGATTGGAGCTGGGCATTGATTACCGGTCATAGCCAGCGATCGAGCCAGTCGTGTAGTACGTCGAATATTGTTTGTGTGCTGCAACATTGTTGCAGGCTAATTCAAATAAACAAATTGATTTGCTTGTAATCACCGCGCGACTGTCTTACTATTTATGTTGGCTTATTTGTATTTTGTAGCTAGACATTTTGTCATTATATAGAATTGTTTATACATAAAACCATAAAAAGAACTGTAAATTGTTGGACATTTGGGACATTGCGATATGCATTCGAATGAATGTTGAAGTCTTATTTGATTAAATCGATTGTATGTAATTAGAGATACATATACAAACATACACATACATACCTACCACTGACAAAGTTTGTTTTAAGAACAAATATTACTTTTAAATTAAAAAATGTCAGCACTTGTGAAACCTTTTACAACAACATTGGCGGTACGTTGCTTTTGAGCTTTCGAAAAAGCACTGAATCTAACGGTTTGTGTTTCGATAAGAATAAAACACACGTGATTGGTTCTATGTACAGTCTGAGATACTCGCATTCATTTATTATTTATTACGATGTACAGATAAGTTTACTATTTAAAAGTTGAAGTTGAAGTCGATGTTTTAATGTTTTAGAAGCTCATCAGCTGTTTCACCCCCGTTATTATATGCTAGCGATTTTATGTACCTTTCATTTGTCTATTTCCAATGCTCAGTATTAAAGCTGGCAAAAAATGTATGCCCAGTTTTTATGGTCAAAAATTTATGTATATCACATTTTTGAATTAATTAAAAATTTATGTCCAGTTTTCATCGCAAAAAATGCAGATATGTTTATCAGTTTTTTAAATGAACAAAAATGAATGTCCAAATTTTGTGGCTACAGATTTACATCCAATTTTAGGGCGGAAAATTTTATGTTTAAATAAACAAAATGTATGTCCAATTTTCACGGTCAAGAATTTATGTCCAGTTTTCATCGCCAAATTTTTTGGCCACAATTTTTGTCCCAATTTAAGGGCGAAAAATTCGAATTTCAAATAAATTTTTATTACTATGTATGCCCAATTTTCATGGTCAAAAATTTATGTCCAGTTTTCCTCGCCAAAAATTTGTGTATATCAGTTTTTTAAATGAACAAAAACGAATATCCAAATTCTGCGGCCACAGATTTATGCCCAAATTTAAGGGCGAAAAATTTAATTTTTAAATAAACAAAAATGTATGTCCAATTTTCATGGTAAAAAATTTATGTTCAGTTTTCATCGCCAAAATTTCATGTATATCAGTTTTTTAAATGAACAAAAATGAATGTCCGAATTTTGTGGCCACAGATTTATGCCCAAATTTAAGGGCGAAAAATTTTAATTTTTAAATAGGCCCAATTTTTATGGTCAAAAGTTATGTCCAGTTTTATGGCAAACATTTTTGTCCAGTTTTTACTTTTATTAAGAAATATTTGAAAATTTCTTAATTTTTATTTATAGTTTTAAAATGTTCAAGAATTGAGAAAGAAAACGCATTTTGGACATTCTAAATGCAACACTGTCAATAAACTAGAACAGCGTGAGTATTTAGGATATAATGTTCTGATGCTATCTTCCTTAAATTCCGGACCGCGTTAATTTCCTGGATCCGCGTTATTCAATACACGAAAATCTCGTGGTTTGTCAAGATATCTAAATAAACCACTTGGAGTACAGATATTTGAGTATTCTATTTTTCTAATTACATACATACGTCATTTAAAAGAAGCTTGAAATGTTTATGACACTTTTACGTGCATACAATACACTTGTACATATGTATGTAGGTGTGTTCCAACACGCATTATTAACCTAACATGCTCGCATCACATACATACCTACATATATGTACATATGTGTCTAAGTACTTCCTTGCATTCATACATACATGCCTATCCCCTACATAGTCTGCAAAATTTTTATGAAACTGCAGTGAATGAACTTAATCCCAAAATTACGAGCGTCGATATAATTTTCGTTTTTATGCCATTCAAGTCATTAACTTAACCGGACCTGCTATGCGTAAATGAACCTTTACGCCTTTATCAACATTATCAGCAAAAATGCAATTAAAACCATACTAATCGTAACAAAATTAAATAAAGGCGAAAACACACGTTTCGTTGCAACATTGTTGCCGTTATAACCGGAAAAAGGTAAATGTGAATGTGACTGTGACTGTGACTGTGACTGTATGTTTGTAATTCTTAACGAAACTATAAAAAACCGCAAATGCTGTAAATACGCAATGTGTGAGACTTTGGGAAACAACAACAACAACAAAAAAATTTTATAATATAATAAAAATGTTGAAATGACGCATAAAATACTCAAGCAGCTGTGCTGTGCTGTAGTAGGGTACAACCAGCAATGCTGCTGCAGGCAACGGCGTTGCACAAGATTCACAATCAGCTGCATTTCAGTGCATTTCTCGGCTAGTTGCTGCTGCTGCTGCTGCTGCTGCTGTTGGTTGTTGCCATTGGCTTTATCATTAACATTTTATGATTATTACTTTGATTGCTTATTCTTATTTGCACTTTGTTTCTTGTTTTTTACATATTTTCTTTTCTTTTTATTTTGTTGCTATGTATTTGCTTTGATGTACTTTTAGTTTATTTTACACGCATTTTTTAGAATTAAATCGCAACTACTGTGCGCAACAGAGCCCACAGGACTGGTTAATAACTTGCAACATTGCAATTGCCAATTACCGCAAGTGTATTCAACTATTTCAATACATGTGTGTGTGTGTGTGTGTGTGTGTATACAAAAATAGATGCACTTTATATGCATTGCCACCATGTGTAGCTCGGCAGCCTTAAGCGTAGAAAATTATTTCAATAAATTCAATAATAATCTCAATAATCTTAACTCATCTGCAGGCAATAGAGGCAAGTGGCCGCAACGAGACGCTTCTGAGTTCAATGTATGCGAATTTACTTAGTTGCAAATGTACTCTACTGCTGCTGCTGATGTTTCAAACCTTTTGCAATTGTTTAGCTTTAAGTGTTTCTGTATGGCGTAGTTTCTAAATGTCTCTCTCGTTTAAGGCTAGCCAGCTGCTGCTGCTTCGCATCTTGAGCTACTTGTGCTCACACTAATCTGTACAGTGTTTAAGTTTCATAAGGTAAGTTTCATAAGAAAACAATGACCTTATTAGGTTAAGTAAATGGAGTCCCTTTGATACATTTTTTATCCTAAAATTTTGTAGCTAGAACTAGCGACATATGTGTGTAGGTTAGGTTATGGTGGCAGACCTGCGAAAGGGACTCACATAGACATTTAATTGTCCATTATGATGCCGCATTTCACAAATTCACTTGAACGATAACTGTGTAAAAATTACAACATTAGCGATCCCTGCGCCCTGATTGTCGCCTTGGCTATCAGTGTTTAAATTTAAAGTCCTTGTCGACAATACATTGGTGCATAGCCAATCGGCTGCCTCTTTTATAGCGGCCACCTCGGCCTGAAAAACGCTACAGAGGTCCGGCAGTCGAAACATAAGATCTACTGAGAGTTCCTGACAGTATACACCTCCTCCAACTCTCCCTTCCAGCTCCGATCCGTCCGTGTAGTGGTTTATAGGACCTCTTCTCCAGAGACTACCCTTCTCCTATTCGTCCCTTGGAGGGAGGTGTGTGGAGAAGGATCCTTTTGGGGCCAGCCTCGGGTGACTCCGGTCCATTTCTGCCGGCAGGAAGTCGAAACTTTCGAGAATCGTCGAGTGCCCGTGCTTTGGGTTGAAAAAGAACCCAGAGCTCTTATGCCTAATGACTGAGCGAACTGCCGCTACTTTGACCGCAATGTCGACAGCTGCGACATTGAACATAGCGTTTAGCGCTAGAGTAGGAGTGGTCCGGGCTCTAGGGTCCTAACATGAGTGATCTTTTCCAGTGAACTCCACTAGATAATGACGCCATAAAAAATTATTGGCTTAATAATGGTTTCATATAAGCAGTGCATCACTTATGGAGAGAGGCTCCATCTCTTCCCCATGGCGTTCATGCAGCAGTAGAGAGCCTCGGATGCCTTCTTTACTTGTTACTCAATATTTGGTTTCCATGACAACTTCCCATCCATCATGCCAAAGAACTTTACCCTGTCAGAGAGAACAAGTGAAACACCCCCTATTGAGGGGAGCTGGGCTTTTTGTACCTCCTGGTAAAAAGAACGAGCTCCGTCTTTCCAGGATTGACAGCAAGTACGCAGCTAGCGGACCAATTTGTGTCCACCTTTAGGTACCCTTGCATAAGAACGTAGAGAGTGTACAAAAACTTTCCTCTGACGACGAGTGCCAAAATACAAATTTGTTCTTAAGAGACTCCTCTATGACTTTTACGATTGACTGCAGGGCAAATTCCACGGATCTGACAGACAGTCGAAAAAATAATAAGTCTAGCCAAATCTGGAGAAGGGAAAAGAAAGTGTTAAATGTCCTCGATTTTTTCATTCACTTTTGTCTTCAGCGTTTCGTTTTCATATTAGCCTTCTGTCCAAGATGATTAGAAAGTATCTAGCTTCATCCGCTAGAGTCCACGTGCCGCCATTTAGCGAAGGGAGTTGGAACTGTGTAAGTTTGTGAAGAGAACCACAACAGTTTTTTCTGGATTAGCGTTGAGTACACTTTCCTCTGATCAAGCTCGTACAATATTTAAGGCGTTTTGTATAAAGCCAACAACAACTTCTCGCTGTTCAGTCCTGCCCCTCAACTAGGCATCCTGGCAGTACGAATGGCAACAACAAAAATGAGAACGAATGGCTCTCTTGGATATAGATTTTTTATCAATGTTAATAGAATGAAGGAACTGAGGCTGAAAGACGAAGGTGCTCAGTGTCACGTGGTAGGATTTTTATCCTTTAAGTAATGAATAAAAACTACTTTCGTCGTGGTTAAAGCATTTACAATTTACGCCAGACAAGCCTTGCAAATTGCGGTTTATACATAAATTAGTTCGGTTTGAAATACGCCATGCAAAAGAAGAGCTTTGTATGGTTCGAATACGATTTAAGGTTTAAATCCTTAACTCTCAGCAGAGGAGGCTTTTTTAACCCTGCTTTAGAAAAAGTTCTCACCGATTATGAAAATCTTCTGCGGTTTGAGAATGGGGGAAAAATACATAATATTTTTAGTAAAATAATAAGATTTGTCATCGAAAACTTTAAGTTAAAACCCTTTGCCTATTGAGATGTATTGAGGTTTAGCAAAATCCTCTTGGATCTTTAATTTTTGGACCCGATTTTCACTGTACTACTATTCAAATCCAGGTACTATTTTAATGTATTTAAAAGTGCTTTAATAACCGAAGTCAGCGCATAACTCACGGAAATTGAGAGCTCAACCGACTTTTACCAATCCCAGCGGTGCTACCGTAAATTTATTTAATCCTTATTTTTTTTTACCGCCAAAAAGTTCCTTTCTGAGTAAAGTTTCGTGCGTATGGAGCTATCCTTGCCTTTTCATTGACATATTTAAGATGAAGCATTCCGCGTGAGCGTTATTTAGATAAGTATTAAGTAAAAGCCAACAAAGGTAAACCTTCCGGGATGGAAAGACACAGGAACATAACTGCCGTACATGAAAGTATTCCATGGGGAAAGGGAGATATTAATCTGAATTGTCTTGGACTCGCCAGAAACAGGTCATCGGATAAGCAAACTTGGAGGATATATAAGGAACACAGCCTGACTATATCAGGAAGAAAACCTCAGATCTGCTTAGTAGAAGGAGAGAAATACTCAGAAAGATATCAATCATAACATGGTAGTGGCCGCAAGCAAACATGATGAAAAAATTAGCAGTCCCCTCAGCGTTTAACATGCTGCAACTTATAGCTAGAAGATGGGGAAGAAAGCGGCCAGCATATCCAATGGTGTATACTATTATGTACCAAATACTAAGAAGCCGCATCTGTCAGAAGCTAGAATCTAATCTCATTTATTACGTAAAATGCATCAAGATGGCACTAAAATGCAAAATTGGTAGGAAATACTGCAGCCAACTAACTAGACCCAATCTTCTCAATATGCTAGTAGTCTTTAACGTGGCCCTCGCGTTGCCATGAGTGAGCTAAACTAATTTACGTAAAGTGAGTGAACGGAAGTCCTCTTCTTCTTTACATAAACATTAATTCACACCTACAACTCCTCTAAGACAGGTATCAGTTGTCAAATGATTAGATTATTCGATAAATAGCCTTTTTGCATTAAAAATTATTGTAAAACACATTATATGTACATTACACTGGATCACTTCCCATACACAAAAACTAAATCGGTACTGTTTTTCCATTGGAAGTGTAGAATATATTATATTTTAAGACGTCTACCAAAATATTTCGGAAAAGTATTAAGATTTACGTGAGCTGGACCGATTTGATAATATCTCCAAAAACGGAGTTTTTATGAATATCTAAAAACAGATTCTTAAAGATGTTTTTTGAAAAAATCACCATAAATGACAAAACGGTTTAAGCTTGAAAAATTTGCATGAAAAAATTAAAAAAAAAATGTAAACGGAATCGTAATGATGAGATTTTTTCGATGCAGTTTCTTAACTTTTTTCAAAGATTGGTATAAGAAAGACTTGAATAACTGAACCTAAGCTCTTCCGATTTAGACTTAGAATTTAGAAAGGTATTTTCTCACCATTTCTATTTCTTTGCGAATTAACTCATTCAAAACATGAAAGAGAAAGGCAGGATGAACGAACATAATTCCAAGTTGAATTAAGATGTGTTGGTATTTGGAAAAAAAAATTGGGACACGAATGACTTCTTTTGTACATAAATAAAAATAGTGTGAAAAAACCCTTCTACCGAGATCCCATAAGTCCAAATCAGAATATTTTTGGCCCAGTTATTTAAGTTTTTCGTAAATCAATCTTTGAAAAAAGTAAAAAAAAGCAACATTTTGTCATCTGAGGGTGACTTTTTTCAAAAAGTTCTTTAAGAAACTATTTTTATTCATAAAAAACTTCAAATCGGTCCAGCTCGCATAAATCTCTTTTATTTTTCCGAAATATTTTGGTGGACGTCTTAAAATATAATATAGATTTTGTAATCCCGGCGTAAAACCCGCAACTTTTTTTTGGTGATGCAGTCTAATGTACATACATATCTACATATATAGGTACATATGTATGTATATGAAATCAATAAAAATGTAATACTCTAATAAAATATCTTAAATTACAACTTGCAAAAGACAACTAGATTTAAGTATGAAACTAACTAATTCCATAGTTTATGTAATTTTTATTGTCCATATACTATACATTTTAATCACAATCGCACCACTGTCACCGTATCGCACATGTTTATTCATCACAAACAAAATCGTAAAATCTGTTCTCCTGGAACTCCGGTTCTCACATTTATTTCTGTGCCCTTGCCATTGCGCTGCAACAATGTATGCATTTAATATGCATTTGCATTGCAACTATGTTGCAGAAATAAAATAAAATTTTTAATAAACGAGTTGTCATTAAATTTATACATTAACTATTATTTTTATGCGGTTGATTTAGTTTATTTGCTATCATGCTGTGTTGTCACGTCCGTACGTGTGGAAGTAGAGTTAAATTGCAGATGCTGAGTGTTTTGTGTTTTGCACGCTTAAGTTTATTTCTTGTGGCTATAGCTGTTAAGTGGCTAGTCGACATGCATTTCTGTGTAGTTTTGTTGTAAAAATTCTTGTTTTACATTTTTATAAATTTCTTTTTCCCACTTCTGTATGCTGTCAAGCAATTAGGAGAAGTTGAGCTATCAGCAGGTTTCGTTTACCTCGGCTTTATCAGCATTTCTCGTCGTAGTTTCTCGCGCGCACACTTTCTTCTTACATGAAGTGTTTTGTATAAGAGCCTAATGAGTCTTAAGTGGACTGTTTGTTATAGAGCGTTTAATTTGGTCATTTAGAAAGTATCATAAAGTGTAAAAATATTGATTATTTTATTCGTAAATTTTCATTTCAATAGATGTCTGCTCTTACTTGGCTCTTTCGTTTCACCGTTATTCGGATATGATAAATACTTGTAGTTACGGCAAATGCACAACTTAATTAAAACGTATCCTTGTTTGTTGCAGCACGTCTACAGTGGCGATTTGTTCTTATGATTTACAGCTTTACTTTGAATTTTATTTGATTCTGCTTAAAAAAAGTTGCCAACTATGCAGAAGTTTTCATTACCTTAATCAACGGGACTACAAAATGTTTTACTTGCTGGGGAGATGGAAATAATTTGTGGTTGCACTCACTTTTTCAGTATTCGTCTTTTGGGTGGTCGAAAGAACGAATTGAACACAAAACACGCTGAAAATTGTTCTAAAATGTCAGTATGATGGTAAGGAAGAAGACTATATGGAAATCGAAAATAAGGCCATAGATGCACTCAAATGGCGGTTTTTGCTACAGCAATGCTGTCGGATTTCACTAAGAAAGACTTGGATCCAAACTGAACTCAAGAGTCTAAAACACTAACTGAAGTAAACAGTAACAAAAAATCACAACTGATTACGTGGAGCTTTGGAGAATACACCTTGAGTGTGGTTCAGGGGTTTGGGTGGTCCAAAAAATGTAAAGTCGGAATTAGGAATGGAAAATTTTGAGCGACCTCTAAACATTTTTTGATTTAAAAATAAAAAAAAAAAAACAGGATTATTTTTTCGGTATAGAACAGTCCTAGGGTGCTCCACCGCCTTACTTTTTTTTGCCCAAAATAAGGTACGCTTATGGTAAATGGCGTCTAAACCTAAAAATTTTGTAACGATTCAGATTAAATAGTTTGAAATTTTGATGCAAATTTGTTAAATTTTCCTTAGTTTTATGTATGAATATGATTTTGGCTGAAGCTTTTTATAGAAAAATAACAAAAAAAATTAACTTGAGAAACGTTTCAAATATTTAAACAAATCAACACCTGAACCCTTGTTTGAGTCACTGCAAATCTGGTTAGGAAGATCTCAAGTATTTTGGCGACTAAAAAGATTTCTTTGCTTTCTTAGATATCGCGGAATTTTCTACAATACTGCCTATGGTTCCATAGCATTAGTCCAAAGTGTCGTAAATGCTTCTGGTTGGTTGGTCGACGCTATGCTCCAGGAGAGTAAAATCACATCCCACAGCTAGGTATCTAGACGATATCTTAATCAGACTGAGAATTATAGTTATGAGAAAATTCTTCTGTATTGCCTGGGATATCGCGAATGGAGCTCTTCCTGTGACTTTTAACTGGTGTGCCTAAGGGCCTCAGCATAAACTCGAAAGAAATTATAAACCTAATCTTGGCTCGATACTCTTGGGGGGACAGTGCTTAAAGATTTTGAGAAGAACTAACTTTAGAAATTTCGCTAGATACGAGGCGGGAATGGAACTCACATCTTGATGAATCGCTTGCTAATGTCATGCGGGCTGAGTGGGCCAAAAAATTTTTCGGTAGAACATGGGGTCTGAACTCGAGGCTAGTACAGTCCGAATGTGTTGCATGCATCTATTGTATTAATTTTATTTTTATTTTTGCAAGCAACAGCAGCCCTGAGTGAGCTGCAATTTCCACTTTTTAACTACAAATTCATCACAAAAAAAGGTATTCGTGGGAAAAAGCCAGGGTAAGAAACAGTAGATGGCCAAGGATATTCGCTTTCGAGGACCGCCTCTACTAAAAAATCCCAGATGGCGAAGACTGGCAAAACGGGTATCCTAGTCTGGATCCAAGTTGCATAAGCAAACTTGTAATTCAAATGAGCAGATATCTCACAGTGTTCAGGACTGAATATTGGCAATGCGGCGAATTAAAGCTTGAGATGAGTTGGACAAGAAGGTCTACTAACATTCTTTGTGGAACCGAAACCAAATCTACAATGTTTTGTCGTTGTGCCGTTGTAGATCATTAGCAAAGTAATGTATTTAAGTGCGAGCCCAAGCTCAGAATTGGTTCACGTCAAAATTTTTTGAGGTGGAGTTTCATATCGCACACCGTCTTCAAAAGTGGCAAAACTCAATATTTGGCATTTTTGAAATTATGCGCTAAAAATGTACACAGAGCTTTTATTTACCCTTCAACAAAAACTGGTGAAAATTTTTGTTATAATTTGTTAAAAAATCTAAAGTAAAGTCTCCCTTGCCCAGATGATTATTGTGTGCTTAAGAAGTAGTTTTTAAAATTTTCTGCCGCGTAATTTTGAGTTGTGCCCCTTTTGAAGACGACGTGCGATATGTGCAAGAAAAATTTATTTTTTTGTAAAGCCATCTACAGGCATATGATTACCTTACCCATACCTTACCTTACCATAGAGGAAGAACTCCGGAGATCTACTTAGTTATGTACATATGTACAAAAAAATCGAAACTATCGCTTGTGTTGCACAATAGTGTAACCATTAAGAGCAGTGCATTTCGTATATTGCATCTAAACCTTAATTATTTTATCAAGCCTCAAACCTAGAAGCAAACCATCAACTTACAACTAAAAGTGCTTACAAAACGACTACGGAATCATCATCGTCATCAACACTAAAACATCAAACAGACAATCTTTGTTTTGTAAACCAACACAAAAAAATACATTACAACACTCGATTGCCCGCCGCACCGCTGCTCCCCCACCCACGTCCTGGTTTCTGATAAATTAACATTTATATTATCACCACAGTACTGATTTCTTTTAATTTCTTGTTTATTTTCTAGTGTTGAATGAAAATTAAAAGAAGACGAGAAATGTTATTTAAACAAAAATATGAAAGGTCAGGCAAAGTAATCGACAAGTGTGGTGGGGCGGAGTGTATGAAAACAAATTAACTTGTTCTCGGCATGTTATGGTGACGCTTATACATACATACATATACATTGACATACATACATATGTATAGTACGAGTATGTGGGTATATCGTTGTTTGTATGTATGTACGTGCAATTGACTTCATGCGGTTGCTTATTGTTGGTTTTGTTGTGCCTTTTTGGCGGCACCGATAAAAGACGATCTTGTGATCTATGTGAATTTGTTTACATTAAATGATTTCCTTTTATTTATACATAAATATTCAGTAAGAAAAAAGAAAAATATCGAGACAATAACAAAAACAAAAACCAAATGTTTTAAATGTTTAGTGGGCTTGAAAATGGGCCAAATATGTCATTTGTATTGACAGCTAACGGAGTGTAAATGATATCTGCTTTGAGGTAACATGTCAATAACAATTTATAAAAAGAATTTAATTTATACAACAACGAGTGGAATTGTTGGTTGATATCTTGAAACATTAGTTGCTACGTTTAGTTCAGTTAACATTAAATTTGTTATTCGTATTTTCTTTGCTGTTGAGTCTTATTGGGAAGGGAAGTTAAGCCAATTTTTTTTTTATGCAAAAAACTAAAATTTTTTATGCAAAAATTAAAATTTTTTTATTAAAAAACTGGAAACTACCCAACCATTTTTTTTTCAAAAACTGGAAACTATCCAACCAGGGTTGCCATTTTGGCAGATTTTGTTAAAGTTATTTTGTTCTTAAAAAACATACTTTGTATGGAAAAAAGTGTACAACACCGTCAGCAAAAAAGTCTTTAAAAATCAACGGGATCTTATAGCAACATGAAACTTTATTGTACAAAACTGCATAACAAATTTTTTCCCAATGATTCTGAATAAAAAGTTGAAAATTTTGGTGAAACTTTATAGAATTTTTATTTTTTTGCACAAAGTTTGGAATTTGTATATACATATGCCTCTTGTTAGATAATAAAGTAGGCTTTTATAAAAAAAAATACTAAATATTACTAGTTTAAAATTACAAATTTTTCCTAATAAACAATCGTGGTACAAAGCTCAATAAAAATATTAAAAATAAAATGTTAATAAGCCACAATAACATTGACAAATACTAAATATTATATTTAAACACAAATTTTGTTCTGAAAAAATGTGTTTGAAGGTCAAATAAATTTTGAACCCTACTTGAGAAAACGGCATTAAATAAACAAAAACAAAATTAAATAAATATTCACATATTGAGATGTTTAAAACTTATGTAGCTACGCATACATTTTGAACATGTGCAATGACCATGAGAGAAGCAAAGTGTGAGGAATTCTTCGCCGCTTGTTTTGCCGACCGCGCGTCGCTAAGTCGTTTTGCCGCTCATTGCGTGGCCTCGGCATAAGACAGACCAAATATAGCTAAAACAGAATTTCTCTAAGATACATTACGATATCAGCTCACTACAGTGATCTTCGACGCCTTTACTTTCGAAAGTATAGTCAATGAACCTACAGCTCTTCCGCAAACTTGAGCAGCAAATTAAGTGTAGATTTTTTTCTGGCACCCTCTACTTGGAAAACTGTACAGCCTCTATTCCTTAATTTAAGATTTATGAGATATATCTAAAGGGGGTTCTTTGCAGAAGACTTCTCCGCATCCCATAAATCCCGAATTTTTTTTTTTTTTATTGAGCTCGCGTAATTTATAAATATCAAAATGTGTGCCACTTCCATACTCCTAAGATTCATATACGAAATCGCACAATATGTCTTGTAATTTATGGGTCTAGATTAATAAAATTGATTGACCGTAGAATAATATTCTTCAGGATGAAAAAATCCAAAAATTATTTTCTCAAAGTTCTACTCATGAGTAAGTGTATGTATACAGTATATTTTAGAAATGCTCTTACAATTTATATAATGATTCAATCACCACGATCTACCCTGTATGTGCCAGTCGCAAACGCAAACAGAACACTACAGCTGCAACAACGACGAAATAAAATGATAAACAAAACAGGAAAAGAAGAAAAATAATAATCCTTCACATTTTGTTTATGACTATCGCACACCATCTTCGTTATAGCTGTTGTGGTGGGGCTTAAGTTTAAACGTAAAATTGCACTTTTATTTATTTAAAATGAAAACGGAAAAGATAACATTAAAACAACAATAAAATACAAACAAATTTCAAAAAAAAAAAAACTAAATACAAACAATCAAACATCAACGAGATCAAAAGAAAATGAGCGACCGCTAAAATTGTTGCTGGGAAGTGCAAAGCAGCACAAATGAATATTAATTGAATTGGAAATCGTAAATGTTTAAAATACTCGTATACATGCATATGAACATACATGGGTACACACATACATATGTATGTATGTAAAATGAAGCATTGGCTTGAGAAGAGCGTCGAAATGCTGGATGTGGGATGTCAATTAACCAAGGAGTAATGACAAAGTGTCTGTGTGTGTGAGTTGATTATTTTAACTAAAATTTTTTAAAACCTCTGAAATGCATATCTTGCCTAAGAATTCATGTAGTTATATGTACATATGTATGAATCTATGTATAAACAAACAAAACCAATTAATAAAAAAGCGGCAACAAATTTGTGGGAAAATTATACAAGTACTTCAAGCAAACAAACAAACAAAAAATGGCGATGTAAACGAAAATTGCAAATCGTTAACTTGCTTGTTTCATGGGCTCCTACATACATACATACATATGTATGTATGTGCAATAGTGCGTTAATGGCATTACTCACAAATTCAAATTAACAATATCTACACAATTGGACTCACAAAATTTAGCACTCGCTTCTGCATATAAATAAAAAAATATAAACAACCAATTACAAATGTGCGATTATGTGTGTATGTAGTTACATATGTATGTGTGAATGCGCTGTGCCAAGCGCATGCAAATTTCCAATGCGCCATAACTGCATGCACTTGTCATTTTCGTCAAATTCTGTCCATCACATTTGCTTTTGTTGTACAAACAATTTTACTTTTAGCTGCATTGGTCAAGGCGTGATTTTGTTTTTGATTTGTAAACACATACAAAGGTGGTACAAAAATATATGTATATGCAGAGTGTGAGTAAATAACGATGGTCAGCATGCAAATAGGCAATAAACTATTCCAGTTAAATCTAAACTAAAATAATCTGCTGCAGCATGAAAAGTGGAGACTTCAGCGACCATCTGAGTACCTTAAAACCATTCATAAATGATATCAGTGTTCAATATACGGACGCAGTCATCCTTCATTAAGTCCAAAAAATTTATAATTTCTGAAAGAGACTCACAAAGATCAACGACTGGTCCAAAGTTTGGTTCACTGATGCATCCAAACATGACGATGGCAGTAATGCAGCCTAAGTACGTGAACCTAGAACTCATAAAAGGTAAAAATCTCCACATGCGAGTATCCGAATGGCTTAGTAGAAGCGCTGTACGGCATTCCCACGACAGTAACCGGAGTGGTACAGAACCCCATCTGGTCAAGGACTACCGCTCCAGCAGATGGCAAAAAACTCTAAAGGATATTTTTATGCTGTTGCAATAACAACAACAATGCTAATAGAAAGTTTCAAAAGTTTAGTAGACTTACGGTGGCTGTCTGGATCTCTGTCTTTCTGTGGCGCAGACTGGCATCTCTTGTCAAATTTGATTTGGAGACAACCCGGTTTCGACGTTGTGCCATATTCAGGGTAATTTTTCATTCGAACGCCAAAACCGGTTTGTCTCCAAATCAAATTTGACAAGGGATGGCGGAAAGTCATTCCACAATATATACGACACACTCCTACCCTGTCGGAAACACCAACCATGAAAATTAGAAGATTTATAACTCCCTATCGTAGAGATTGTAAACGACTGACCAATCTTAGTAGGGAGGACTGTCACTAGATACCTGACAGCTAAAGCAAAGTTGATGAGATGGACTACAGGTTCTGTGTGCTGGCGGAGGAAACCTCAGGTCATCTACGTAAGTAAATAGCCTTAGCCCTATACATCCCATAGACTATTTTTGTCTCCAAAGTGCTATACTTTTAAAGTAGCCTAAGGTTGTGATTTCTTGTTAAGGGTAACGCGCAATAGACCTAGCTACGCCACAGCATACCTTGACACATTTAGGCTTCTTATTAAGAAAACAAAAGATCAAATTGGGATTAGGAAAGTCATCTTAATTCAATGCCGTCCACGTTTCTGCGTGAAGTGGAAATAATTTTTATGCAGGATTGTAAATTCTCGACTGTTCGTTGTTCTGGTTGTGGTGTTGATCTGATAGTAACTGCGGCAAAATTCTGCAATAATCCGAAGTTTTTTCCGTCTGCCGTTACTTAGGGCCGTTTAATCAATGTCTGATTAACACTAACTACAGGTTAAACATCGTTATCTAGGTAATCGATAACGTTTAATAGGTAGGTACTGAGTGGACATGTGCTGGTTAACGCTACTTGTAGTGGTTTGCTTACGGTTTTCAGAGTGAATGAACATGGACGTGGGTGAACAATTTCCATGCCCAATTAAACTTAAGGCGCTTTTGTAAAGAAATACAAAAAAAAATGTAGATCTAGAGTAGACCGCGAGTCCTGCCTAGCCTAGGTTGCAGCCCCCATTGAGGTTGAGAGAAAACCCATTCTAAAGGTTAAAAAACATCTAAAGCGGCTAGCTCAAATCTGAGGAGGATCAGCTAAGCTATGATTTTTGCAAGCCCAATGTTTCAGGCCGCATTGATGAAAAAGATATGTTTTACGGATGTATAGATTTATAGTTTTTGTTTATAAATTCAAACCTCTGAACACCGCTTAAAGTGCCACGTCTTGCTACTCTTAAATAGTGAGGATCGCTTTAAAAATAGACCTGTTTAACGCACAACATAAATGTAAATAAACAGAAGCACTTAAAATCGGTTAACAAATAATCAAGTAGGTTATCAAATAATCAATTATAGTCTCAACATTTTTAAGAATGGCTGTTCCGATCTCTTTTTTTTTCCTTGACATTAACAAGCAACTAATTGAAATTCGTCAGCATGTTATTGTTGCTAGAAATTGCAAATCGAAATCAAATGTATGGAATATCCTGCAGATAAACATTAAATGAAAAGGACAAAACAACAAAACGAATGCAAACCACAAATGCGGCTGCCAAAAATGTGAATAGTAAACGTAGCAGCGTTATAATGAAGCACAGAAAAAAGGAAAGGAAGAAGGAGGAGCAGGAGACTGAGAGTGCGAGTGAAAGACCATTGAACAAATGAGCCAAAGGTGGTGATGATTGCAAGGACTTCACGCAAGGGAGTAGCGATATGGTCTTAGGCGCAGAGGTCGATGTGAGCGCCAGGCGAGGCAGACATTATTTTGCGTTCAAAAAGCGAAAATCATCTCCAATGCAGTTGCTGCTGCTAGTTCACGGCGTTCGATTGAGGCTCTGCCAACATTGCCACCAACGCCACCTATTCACAATAAACGTATGTAGGTTTCCGTTGTGCATAGTGTGCCTATGTTGCATGCAACGCACATTCAATTTTGACTACTGTTCAAATAAATATGAGGCATGGTAAGTTTTGTTGCACCAGTGTTGCTCTAGGCTAGCTATGTCTAATATTTTGAGAGCACGCACCCATTGGGGGGTGAGGTAGGTAGCGTGCGTTGACGTTACGCACCCATATCTAACTCCGAAAGGCAACACAACTCGCAAGGACAACTCAACGCGTAGCCATATTTCGACTAATACTTGTGCGTAAAATAATGCACTATGTATGTATGTACATTCATTGGGTGTACACACACACCACCTGCCCCTCCCTCGCCACAGCCTGCTTGCCATCAAGTACAATAATTTCATTTTGGTTGCGTCGCTGAGCTTTCGTACAGCTCCAAGGTATGTACGTACACCACTTCCATCAATATCCAGCCAAAGGATTGCAACAAAATGCAGCAAGCGAAAATATAACTTTCGAAGCAATAGCTAGCTAGCTAGAGCATTCGTTGCTACTACTGATTTTGTTGTTATCAAAGTACGTTTGTTTAACTAAATTACCACTACAGCAGCATTGCCAACGTATGCAAAATCGACGGAGAGAAAACCAAAAAAAACAAAAAAAAAAACAACTCTGTATGCAACACGCAACAACAAACATATCGCATGCATTGCGGGCAACAAGGAAAATAGTTTTTAGCGCCGAGGAGCATTGATTGCATCAACTGCAATGACCACAATATATACATAGATATTTTTAGTGAGTGGTTGTAGCTGCAATTTTCAATTATCGTTCCAGCTGTATGCCGTGTCGATGGCGCGTTGATGTTGAGTTGGTGAAAATCACTACACACTACACCCACCCCCATCGATAAGCTTAGGCAAAGTGTGTACAAATTTCGCAAATGAGTTAGCCAAGGCAAGTGCGCACTAACGAACCGTTTCGGCTCGATTTCTTTTTTTTT
>NW_023458566.1:3173689-3180734 GCF_013731165.1 Rhagoletis pomonella | reverse complement strand
CTTGCCTTGGCTAACTCATTTGCGAAATTTGTACACACTTTGCGTAAGCTTATCGATGGGGGTGGGTGTAGTGTGTAGTGATTTTCACCAACTCAACATCAACGCGCCATCGACACGGGATACAGCTCGAACGATAATTGAAAATTGCAGCTACAACCACTCACTAAAAATATCTATCTATATATTGTGGTCATTGCAGTTGATGCAATCAATGCTCCTCGGCGCTAAAAACTATTTTCCTTGTTGCCCGCAATGCATGCGAAATGTTTGTTGTTGCGTGTTGCATACAGAGTTGTTTTTTTCGTTTTTTTTTGGTTTTCTCTCCGTCGATTTTGCATACGTTGGCATTGCTGCTGTAGTGGTAATTTAGTTAAACAAACGTACTTTGATAACAACAAAATCAGTAGTAGCAACGAATGCTCTAGCTAGCTAGCTATTGCTTCGAAAGTTATATTTTCGCTTGCTACATTTTGTTGCAATCCTTTGGCTGGATATTGATGGAAGTGGTGTACGTACATACCTTGGAGCTGTACGAAAGCTCAGCGACGCAACCAAAATGAAATTATTGTACTTGATGGTGAGCGGGCAGCGGCGAGGGAGGGGCAGGTGGGGTGTGTGTGTGTGTACACCCAATGAATGTACATACATACATAGTGCATTATTTTACGCACAAGTATTAGTCGAAATATGGCTACGCGTTGAGTTGTCCTTGCGAGTTGTGTTGCCTTTCGGAGTTAGATATGGGTGCGTAACGGCAACGCACGCTACCTACCTCACCCCCCCAATGGGTGCGTGCTCTCAACATTAGACATAGCTAGCCTAGAGCAACACTGGTGCAACAAAACTTGCCATGCCTCATATTTATTTGAACAGTAGTCAAAATTGAATGTGCGTTGCATGCAACGTAGGCACACTATGCACAACGGCACACTATACATACGTTTATTGTGAATAGGTGGCGTTGGTGGCAATGTTGGCAGAGCCTCAATCGAACGCCGTGAACTAGCAACAGCAACTGCATTGGAGATGATTTTCGCTTTTTGAACGTAAAACAATGTCTGCCTCGCCTGGCGCTCACATCGACCTCTGCGCCTAAGACCATATCGCTACTCCCTTGCGTGAAGTCCTTGCAATCATCACCACCTTTGGCTCATTTGTTCACTGGCCTCTCACTCTCACTCGCACTCTCACTCTCCTGCTCCTCCTTCCTTCTTCCTTTCCTTTTTTCTGTGCTTCATTATAACGCTGCGACGTTCACCATTCACATTTTTGGCAGCCGCATTTGTGGTTTGCATTCGTTTTGTTGTTTTGTCCTTTTCATTTAATGTTTATCTGCAGGATATTCCATACATTTGATTTCGATTTGCAATTTCTAGCAACAATAACATGCTGACGAATTTCAATTAGTTGCTTGTTAATGTCAAAGAAAAAAAAAAGAGATCGAAAGAGCCATTCTTAAAAATTTTGAGACTATAATTGATTATTTGATAACCGAGTTTAGGTGCTTCTGTTTAATTACATTTATGTTGTGCGCCAAACAGATCTATTTTTAAAGTGATCATCACTATTTAAGAGTAGCAAGACGTGGTACCTTAAGCGGTGTTCAGAGGTTTGAATTTGTAAAAAAAAAAACTATAAATCTATGCATCTCTCAAAAATTACGTTTTCATTAATATTGTTTGAAACATTGGGCTTGCAAAAATCATAGCTTTGGTGATCCTCCATCAGATTTGAGCTAGCCACTTTACAATGGGTATTCTCTCAGAGGATTCGGCTGCAACCTAGGCTAGGCAGGACTCGCGGTCTTCTATAGATCTACATTTTTTTTTTTACAAAAGGGCCTTAAGTTTAATTGGGCATGGAAATTGTTCACCCCCGTCCACGTTCATGCACTCTGAAAACCGTAAGCAAACCACTACAAGTAGCATTAACCAGCACATGTCAACTCAGTACCTACCTATTAAACTCTATCGATTACGTAGATAACGATGTTTAACCTGTAGTTAGGGTTAACCAGACATTGATTAATCGGCCCTAAGTAACGGCAGATGGAAAAAACTTCGGATTATTGCAGAATTTTGCCGCAGCCACTACCAGATCAACACCTCAACCAGAACAACGAACAGCCGAGAATTTACAATCCTCCTTAAAAATTATTTCCACTTCACGCAGAAACGTGGACGGCATTGAATTAAGATGACTTTCTTAATCCCAATTTGATCATTTTTTTCTTAATAAGAAGCCTAAATGTATCAAGGTATGCTGTGGCGTAGCTAAGTCTATTGCGCGTAACCCTTAAGAAGTAATCACAACCTTAGGCTACTTTGGAAGTTTAGCACTTTGGAGACAAAAATCCTTCTCTGGGATGTAAAAGGCTAAGGCTATTTACTTACGTAGATGCCCTGAGGTTTCCTCCGCCAGCACACAGCATCTGTAGTCCATCTACTCAACTTTGCTTTAGCTATCAGGTATCTAGTGACAGTCCTCCCTACTAAGATTGGGCAGTCATTTACAATCCCAACGATAGGGTGTTATAAATCTTCTAATTTTCGTGGTTGGTGTTTCCGGCAGGGTAGGAGTGTGTCGTATGTATTGTGGAACGATTTTGCGCCATCCCTTGTCAAGTTTTATTTGGAGACAAACCGGTATATGGCACAACGGTGAAACCGGTTTGTCTCCACACCAAATTTAACCAGAGATGACGGCAAGGGAGTGGCTGGCAAGCTGACAGTCTTGACCACAGAAAGACAGAGATCCAGACAGCCACCGTAAGTCTACTAAACTTTTGAAACTTTCTATTAGCCTTGACACCGTTTTCCTAGGATGTCGTTGTTATTGTAACAGTATAAAAATACCCTTTAGAGTTTTTTGCCATCTGCTGGAGCGGCAGTCCTTGACCAGATATAGATCAGTGCCACCACGAAGCCATTCGGATACTCGTATGCGGTGATTGGTACCTTTTATGAGTTCTAGGTTCACGTACATAGGCTGAATTACTGCCATCGTCCGGATCCATCAGTGAACCAAACTTTTTACCAGTCGTTGATCTTTGTGATTCTCTTTCAGAAATTATACATTTTTTTGGACTTAATAAAGGATGACTGCCTGTGTATATTGAACAATGAGATTATTTACGAATGGTTTTAAGGTACTCAGATGGTCGCTGAAGTCTCCACTTTTCATGCTGCAGCAGATTATTTTAGTTTAGAATTAACTGGAATAGTTTATTGCCTATTTGCATGCTGACCATCCTTATTTACTCGCACTCTGCATATATATTTTTGTACCACCTTTGTATGTGTTTACAAATTTAGTACAAACTTGCACCTACAAAATCACGCCTTGACCAATGCAGCTAAAAGTAAAATTATTTGCACAACAAAAGCAAATGTGATGGACAGAATTTGACGAAAATGACAAGTGCATGCAGTTATGGCGCATTGGGAATTTGCATGCGCATGACACAGCGCATTCACACATACACACATACTCGTACATTTGTAATTGGTTGTTTATATTTTTTTATTTATATGCAGAAGCGAGTGCTAAATTTTGTGAGTCCAATTGTGTAGATATTGTTAATTTGAATTTGTGAGTAATGCCATTAACGCACTATTGCACAGGCTTACATAAGTATGTATGTATGTAAGGGCCCATGAAACAAGCAAGTTAACGATTTGCAAATTTTCGTTTACATCGCCATTTTTTGTTTGTTTGTTTGCTTGAAGTACTTGTATAATTTTCCCACAAATTTGTTGCCACTTTTTTATTAATTGGACTTTTTTTTGTTTATACATACCTAATTATGTACATACTACTACATATGTATGTAGCTAGTTAAAATTAATTTTTTAGGCAAGATATGAATTTCAGAGCTTTAAAAAAATTGGAGTTAAAATAATCAACGCACACATACAGACACTTTGTCATTACTCCTTGGTTAATTGACATCCCACATCCAGCATTCCGACGCTCTTCTCAAGCCAATGCTTCATTTTACATACATACATATGTATGTGTGTACCCATGTATGTTCATATGCATGTATACGAGTATTTTAAACATTTACGATTTCCAATTCAATTAATATTCATTTGCGCTGCTTTGCACTTCGCAGCAACAATTTTAGCTGTCGCTCATTTTCTTTTGATCTCGTTGATGTTTGATTGTTTGTATTTAGTTTTTTTTTCTTTTTGAAAATTGTTTGTATTTTATTGTTGTTTTAATGTTATCTTTTCCGTTTTCATTTTAAATAAATAAAAGTGCAATTTTACGTTTAAACTTAAGCCCACCACAACAGCTAAAACGAAGATGGTGTGCGAGCATAACAACGAAATATGTAGTCATAAACAAAATGGGAAGGATTAATATTTTTCTTCTTTTCCTGTTTTGTTTATCATTTTATTTCGTCGTTGCAGCAGCTGTAGTGTTCTGTTTGCGTTTGCGACTGCCACGTAAAGGGTAGATCGTGGTGATTGATTCATTATATAAATTGTATGAGCATTTCTAAAATATACTAAGGGTATTCTCTGAGTCTTGCAAAGCCCTTGCACGGTGCACGGTTTGCAAAGCTGTCCCATACGAAAACCGGTTTGTACCGTGCAATCCGTGCAATCTGTGCACCGTGCAAGGGCTTTGCAAGACTCAGAGAATACCCCTACTGTATACATACACTTACTCATGAGTAGAACTTTGAGAAAATAATTTTTGGATTTTTTCATCATGAAAAATATTATTCTACGGTCAATCAATTTTATTAATCTAGACCCATAAATTACAAGACATATTGTGCGATTCCCTACGTGAATCTGAGGAGTTTGGAAGTGGCACACATTTTGATATTTATAAATTACGCGAGCTCAATAAAAAATAAAATAAAAATCCGGATTTATGGGATGCGGAGAAGTCTTCTGCAAAGAACTCCCTTTACATATATCTCATGGGGAAAAAATAATAAATTATAAATTTTTTATATACACCTTGGCCATAAGTGTTAAACATCCTAATAGGTGAAGATTTGTTTAATTTTTCTTTTGTTTATTTAGTGCCGTTTTCTCAAGTAGGGTTGAAAATTTATTTGCCCTTCTAACACATTTTTTTCAGAACAAAATTTGTGTTGAAATGTAATATTTAGTATTTTCTTCTTTTTTTTATAAAAGCCTACTTCATTATCTAACAAAAGGCATATATATAGAAATTCCAAACTTTATGCAACAAAATATAAAAATTCTACAAAATTTCACGAAAATTTTCAACTTTTTATTCAGAATCATTGGAAAAAAAATTGTTATGCAGATTTGTACAATAAAGTTTCATGTTTCTATAAAATCCCGTTGATTTTTGAAGACTTTTGGCTGGCGGTGTTGTTCACTTTCTTCCATACAAAGTATGTTTTTTAAGACAAAAAACTTTAGCAAAACCTACCAAAATGAAAAATTGTACTTTTTTTACCAACCCAAATTTTTTCTACCAATTTTAGTAATCAATTTGCCAAAGTGGCAACCCTGCTTGGGTAGTTTCCAGTTTTTGAAGAAAAAATGGTTGTGTAGTTTCCAGTTTTTGAATAAAAATTTTTTAGTTTTTTGCATAAAAAAAATTCGAGTTTTTGAATAAAAAATGGCATAAGTTCGCTTCCCAATAAGACTCAATAGCAAAGAAAATACGAATAACCAATTTAATGTTAACTGAACTAAAAGTAGCAACTAATGTTTCAAGATATCAACCAACAATTCCACTCGTTGTTGTATAAATTAAATTCTTTTTATAAATTGTTATTGACATGTTACCTCAAAGCAGATATCATTTACACTCCGTTAGCTGTCAATACAAATGACATATTTGGCCCATTTTCAAGCCCACTAAACATTTAAAACATTTGGTTTTTGTTTTTGTTATTGTCTCGATATTTTTCTTTTTTCTTACTAAATATTTATGTATAAATAAAAGGAAATCATTTAATGTAAACAAATTCACATAGATCACAAGATCGTCTTTTATCAGTGCCGCCAAAAGGCACAACAAAACTAACAATAAGCAACCGCATGAAGTCAATTGCACGTACATACATACAAACAACGATACACCTACACACTCGTACTTACTATACATATGTATGTATGTATATGTTTGTATGTAAGTATGTTTATATGTATGTATGTATGTATGTATAAGCGTCACCATAACATGCCGAGAACAAGTTAATTTGTTTTCATACACTCCGCCCCACCACACTTGTCGATTACTTTGCCTGGCCTTTCATATTTTTGTTTAAATAACATTTCTCGTCTTCTTTTAATTTTCATTCAACACTAGAAAATAAACAAGAAATTAAAAGAAATCAGTACTGTGGTGATAATATAAATGTTAATTTATCAGAAACCAGTAGGTGGGTGGGGGAGCTGCGGTGCGGCGGGCAATCGAGTGTTGTAATGTATTTTTTTGTGTTGGTGTACAAAGCAAAGATTGTCTGTTTGATGTTTTAGTGATGATGATGATTCCGTAGTCGTTTTGTAAGCACTTTTAGTTGTAAGTTGGTGGTTTGCTTCTAGGTTTGAGACTTGATAAAATAATTAAGGTTTAGATGCAATATACGAAATGCACTGCTCTTAAATGCTTACACTATTGTGCAACACAAGCAATAGTTTCGATTTTTTTGTACATATCTACATAACTAAGTAGATCACCAGAGTTCTTTCTCTATGTGGGTAAGGTAACAAAGGCTTTACAAAAAAATAAATTTTTCTTGCACATATCGCACATCGTCTTCAAAAGGGTTACAACTCAAAATTATACGTTTTGCAGAAAATTCGAAAAACTATTTCTTAAGCACACAATAATCATTTGGGCAAGGGAGTCTTTACTTTACATTTTTAGCGAATAATTTCAAAAATGCCAAATTTGGAGGTGTGCCACTTTTGAAGACGGTGTGCGACATGAAACTCCACCTCTAAAAATTTTGACGTGAACCAATTCTGAGCTTGGTTTCGCATTCTACTTAAATATTGGGTGATTTTTTAAGAGCTTGATAACTTTTTTTTTAAAAAAA
>NW_023458566.1:3172226-3173589 GCF_013731165.1 Rhagoletis pomonella | reverse complement strand
GCCTTCGCCGGGGTTCCAGCATAAAAATATCCATTGAGCTACATGGATGTCACCAGGTCGAAAGACGAAAAACCAGATCGACTATGTATTGATAGCCGGAATGATTGCTTCCAGTTTTTTAGACGTACGTACACTTCGAGGGACAAACATTTCTGTATTCAAAAAAATTGTTTGGCATACCGAAAATATTTGTTGATTTATGATATGTATGTACAATATATAAATAAACTGCGCCTCCGAAGAGATTGCTGACTGGGTCTTTTTTCTTAAATCCGTCACTAAACCTTGGCCTATCACAACCCCGCCAAAAGTGTGAAATGTAGCTTTTCAAGTACATTGAAGCACCTGCGACTGTCGCCGTTTCATCGTGGTCCGCACGAATGAGATATCAATTGGTTGTTTTGTACTGATTCAGAGTTTATTTTGAGTATCTTACAGACCATCTCATTCCCCAGTACTTCCTCATGGAAAAGTAAAATTGGGCTGTTAGTATAACAGAAAAAGATCCAACATCTCCGAGAATACCGCCAACCGCCAACCTGTCCATCCAACAAGCTTCCACCTATTCATGAAGTTCAGTCCTCCTTCTTCCTCTCTATAGGCATTTCGCACCACACAATCATATTGCCTTGACAAAATTTGTGTAGAGAAAAACCTGCAGCCACGCAGTGACCAAGCCAAGAACCGAGTTTTGAGTTGTTCGAAAAATGGTAATTTGAGACAAATCGGTTATCATTTCGAAATAAAGAAAAAAAGCGCTTCAAAAAGATTAGATCGCTAAAACCACAGGCCTCTGTCGGCGAAACCTGAAATATATAGAACCAACTGTTTTGGGAATAAGAATATGCCATCCGCTGAACCAGAGGAACTATGCACATAGGGTCCATTATAGACAGGCTTTGAAGGACATTGTAGCAGCTTAAACTGTTCTGTCCAATTTTAATAAAAAACTCCGACGATACCAACCACCTCCTCAACTGGACACTCACATCAGTTCTATTTTCGTTCGGGTTTTCCGAGTCAATCACCCTACCTAAATATATGTCTGAAATCCCAAGAGAGAGAGAGAGACAAGGGATGACGGAAACTCGTTCCAAATTAAATCATCTTCCCACCCAGTAGAAAAATCAACCAACAGCAACATAGAATTTTAAAGCCTTATTGAAAATTTCAGTACCCGCTTTTTACTAAAGGTTTTTTCTTCAAACTAAGGGCCTTAAAAATGCACTCAGCCACTAACAAAACATAGGATGTGCATAAGCAAACACGGATTTTCTCCAACACTACATAATTTTAAATATCATCACGATATTGGTAGGTGCGCTCGTAATTAGACTAAGGCGACAAAAATTAGAAAAAAAAA
>NW_023458566.1:3170607-3172126 GCF_013731165.1 Rhagoletis pomonella | reverse complement strand
TTTTTTTTTTCTAATTTTTGTCGCCTTAGTCTAATTACGAGCGCACCAATATCGGGATGATATTTAAAATTATGTAGTGTTGGAGAAAATCTATGTTTGCTTATGCACATTCTGTGCCGTGTTAGTGTCTGAGTGCATTTTTAAGGCCCTTAGTGTGAAGAAAAGAGCTTTAGTAAAAAGCGGGTAGTGAAATTTTCAATAAGGCTTTAAAATTCTATGTTGCTGTTGGTTGATTTTTCGACTGGGTGGGATGATGATTTAATTTGGAAAAAATTTCCGTCATCCCTTGTCTCTCTCCCATGGGATTTCAGGTATACATATATTCAGGTATGGTGATTGAGTCGAAAAGCCCGAACAAAAAAAGCACTGCACTAAACTGATGTGAGTATCCATTTGAGGAGGTGGTTAGTATCGTCGGAGCTTTTTATTCAAATTGGATAGAACAGTTTAAGCTGCTACAATATTTGGAACGGAGTATCGCGTTCAATGTCCTTCAAAGCCTGTCTACGATAATGGGCTATATGTGTATAGTTCCTCTGGTTCAGCGGATGGCATATTATTATTCCCAAAACAGTTGGTTCTATATACTCGAGGTTTCGGCGACAGAGGACAGCTGTTTTAGCGATCTAATCTTTTTGAAGCTATGCATACCCATTTGTTACAGTTATATTATAATTTTGGTCGTGATTTCTGACTAAAAAATAGGTAAAATAAAGCCGGTTTATTCGGTTTTTTTTTCTTAATTTCGAAATGGTAACCGATTTTTCTCAAATTAAAATTTTTCGAACAACTCAAAACCTATCATATCGGTTCTTGGCTCTATAACACCATCCTTGCAATGGTCACTGCATGTCTGCAGTTCTTCCTTTACACAAATTTCGTCAAGGCACATATGATTGTGTGCTGCGAGATCCCTATAAGTAGGAAGAAGGAAGTCTGAACCTCATGAATAAGTCGAAGCGCGTTGGAAGGACAGGTTGGTGGTTGGCGGTATTCTCGGAGATGTTGGATCTTTTTCTGTTATACTAACAGCACAATTTTACTTTTCTACGAGGAAGTACTGGGGAATGAGATGGTCTGTAAGATACTCAAAATAAACTCTGAATCAGTACAAAACAACCAATTGATATCTCATTCGTGCGGACCACGATGAAACGGCGACAGTCGCAGGTGCTTCATTGTACTTGAAAAGCTACATTTCTCACTTTTGGCGGGGTTGTGATAGGCCAACGTCCAGTGACGGATTTAAGAAAAAAGACCCAGTCAGCAATCTCTTCGGGGGCGCAGTTTATTTATATATAGTACATATGTACATATCATAAATAAACAAATATTTTCGGTATGTCAAACAATTCTTTTGAATACAGAAATGTTTGTCTCTCGAAGTGTACGTACATCTAAAAAACTGGAAACAATCATTCCGACTATCAATACATAGTCGATCTGGTTTTTCGTCTTTCGACCTGGTGACGTCCATGTAGCTCAATGGATATTTTTATGCTGGAACCCCGGCGAAGGC
>NW_023458566.1:3142510-3170507 GCF_013731165.1 Rhagoletis pomonella | reverse complement strand
TCCATGTAGCTCAATGGATATTTTTATGCTGGAACCCCGGCGAAGGCGATCTGGCACAGTCCGTTATCGGAAGCTTCGTCGTGGAGGCTGGATTTTCCAAAAGTGGTGCCAAAGATCCCTTCTTTGCACACCTCGGCATTGGAATCGCCACGGACGATTTTTCTATCGTGTCGGGGGCAGCGCTCATATGTACGCTCCAAGCGCTCATAGAAGAGACCCTTAGACGCCTCGTCTTTCTCGTCCATCGACGAATGGGCACCGAAGAGCGAGATGTTGAAGAATCTCGCTTTCATTAGGATTGTGGCTAGACGATCGCCCACCAGGGTGAACGCCAGCACTCGGAACCGGAGCCTCTCTCTCTCTCCACAAAGCCAACACCGAATTTGTGGCAACTGTAGTAGACTTCGCAAAGCTCCATGCATCCAAAACATTTCTTGGATGGCGATGATATCAGGCTCTATGAAGACTCAAAAAATTAAAAATACTTTTTCATTTAATACCCAAAATCGATACTACTAAAGTTGACGAAATCACGTGTAAATTTTGGTCCCGATTGCAGTCGCTTAAGACGTTTTCATATGGTAATCTTAACTTTGATCCCTGTGCGACACGCCTTAACCGATTCCAATCGGGGTCAAAATTTATATGTGATAACTTCGACTATAGTAGCATCTACGTAAGTATTGAGGCTTAGGAAATCTGATGTAAAAATTTGCTTCCTACATTTAAGGACCACCCAAATGTACATACATACGTTTTATAGTTAATGTGGCCGATTAATGCACCAAGAAAAACCTTTTCTGAGCAAATTTCCTCAATTTGCACCTGAGTTAGATGCTGGTGAGAGCACTGGGACCCTTCTGTTGGGGGGCCCAGTCAGCATTGCTTCTTTTGCTGAACGTTAAATCCGCCCTGCCACTGTTTGCAAATTTTACTGCATCAGTTTGGTCATCAGTTAATGTTGCGATGTATGTCTAAGTGTTGATGCACCCAACACCCCACTTTATCAACGTACACAAGTACTAAATAAACTTCATTACAGTTAAGCCGCAAAACCCTGTCAAAGATTATTTAACTTTTGAAAACGTCTACTTCTTCTTAAATGAATTAATTAAGAACATAAATTTGCTGCTTTTTTTAACCCTAAATGCTTTTCGGTTTTCGGTTATTTTCCTAAAAAAAAAAAATTGCCTGCACCTTGGCGAACCTCCGGCGATAAGACAATAGCAATTATTTGCATTTTACAATTCAAAAACAAGCTCAGGAAAGTGCAGAAGTCAAAGACCAAGAAGTTGTACAAAAATTTATGCATCAAAGCTTGCAACAAGATACTTAATATACAATTTACGTTTTTATTTGGCATTAATGTTTAATAAATTTTGCTTACTCATAAGCAGTACGAAAGTATAGTAGCAAATTACAAACAAACATATTCAGGTAGCACGCTTGAAGTAGTTCAATACGAGGAGTGTTGAATAAGTCTTCGAATTCTTTTTTTTACTATTTCCAAACAAATTACATAACTACAAACGAGATGACTCTTCCTACTACGAAGCCTTGAAATATTTGCCAACTTCAGGGGCATGTAGAATCGTGTGCGAGGAGTCTTTTGAGTATTTGAGGTTGCGTGTCGGCTGACTCATTGTCATTCCCAACAGGCTAGTCGAACTTTGCTGACAAAATGCTGAACTGGACACAAAATGTGCAAGAGCGTAAGGGGGATTGGGCGAAGCTGGTGGTTGTCGCTAGCATCATGTATTGACTACACATGGGGGTTCTTAGGCCTATTCTACTCGACGGGGTCTTTGGTATGGTGGCCAAGACTCAACAGTAAATCCACAACTGAAGCACTTCAAAAGGTGAAAAGAACTGCGATGCATATGGTGGGCTCTACGCACAACTCCAAAGGAAGCAAAGTACGCTTTGCTCAATTTTCTACAATTGCAATTGTTAGAAAACAATCAGCAGGGTATGCCGCCTTGAGGCTACTGAGGGATACTAAGATATATATACCGGATACGGATTACTATGCACCAAGTCTAAACTTCACAAAGAGACATAGGATTTCCATCGTAGACAGAAAATTTTTGTCAGAAGGTTCGCCTGATGAAAAGGAATCGCTGCACTTCTACACCGATGGATCTCAGCTAGACTCGCAGCCCTGAAGAAGGTCTTCTTAGGCCGGCTGGGGCTGGAAATATCATCTCGCTTACTCAACCACGGCTTAAGTCATATGCAATTCTCTGAACGAGATGGCTGAGCAGTTTGCTCTTCACTTCTTCATGAAAGTTCATGGGTTCACGATTTTCCGAAGACCTAACCGACATAGCCGAGGTAGTGTTTCGCGAAATCGAAAGAATGATTTCAGTAGGATGGTTCTAACGATCCGCATGGTATCCCAACGGTGATACAATCTAAGGGCCTTTGTGTGCTAGTGCAGACCCCGGCAACCACTTTAATCTAGCCGAACTTAACCCACATATATATTCGCCGGTTCTCCATTGTCTGCCGTGGGGCGAACGGTACTAAAAAATAACTCTTGTGTATGTTGCTCGAAGCAGGGAATGAAGCTTAATCGTAAATGGTGGAAGTGCTCATCTTTATCCAGGATTTGTTGAACTTAATAAATCTACTAATACTTATGATAGCAATAGGGGATTTAGAAATCTTCTTAAGATTTTTCATAAAGGATTTGCCTTGCGTCTCATATCTTTTTATGTCAGTGATGGGCATCCGCGAAAATAATTTAAAACTGTTACTCTACTTTATTGGGATAACAATTACAGCATCGGGGGCCGTAAGGAAGGTCCATTAGCGAACGCGGATGTTAAACTTACGATGTCTTTTCTTGGCTTTTTTAGAGGATATTTCGTTTTTGATTAGTCGCAGTGCGGGGATTTCCTTGCAGTTTTGCAGGTTTGTAGAATATTCTAATGTATTTCAGCTATTTGTCTGAATTGAAAGTATAGTTCCCAATTGAAAACTCCGTGGAGATAATATCTGGCCTTAGCCAATTGGTTAGCCCTCCCATTATGATATATGTTCCTATACCAACGAATGTGATATCAACTGATTGTTTTGTACTGCTTCACAGTTTATTTTCAGTCTCCTACAAATCCTCTCTTTTCCCAGCACTCCCTCTTCGATGCTACCAAATTTTGGGTTGTTATCGGTTTTTTTTTATCGATTTTGTAATCGATATTTTCCACGATTTTGTTATTGATATTTTTTATCGATATTGTTATTGGTTTTGTTATCTATATTGATATAGATTTTGTTACCGATATGCTAATCGAATATGTTATCGATATTTTTTACAGATTTTGTTGTTGATGCTATTATCGATTATTTAATGATTTTGTTATCGATATTTTTATCGATTTTCAATGCGATTTTTGTTATAAATTTTGTTATCGACTATTTATCGATTTTGTTATCGTTATTTTTATCGATTTTCTAATCGATTTTGCTACCAATATTACTATCGATTTTGCTATCGCAATTTTTGTCGAATTTGTCATCGATTTTGCTATCGATATTTTGTTGGATGTTACTATCTATTTTGTTATCGATAGAGCTTAAAGATAAAAATGAAAAATGAAAAAAAAAGACAAAAGATATAACCTTAAGCAACAGCAGATGTACATATTTATGTATGTATATGTATATTGGTTATGAGACAAAATAGATATGTAACGTAAGGTATCACTTCTCCAGTGTGGCCCAGGCGCACTTTATAATGCTATTAGTAAAGCTTGCACTGCCTACAGAAGTCTTGCAGTTTTAAATAAAAAAACGGGTCAAATATGTATATTTTTAATTTTGTAAGTTCACAGAAACCTTACTAAAGTACTTTATTTTACAGCTAAGCTGATTGTATGTGCCACCCTCGTAAAGATGTCAACGATGAGGCCAACGCAGTGACACTCGTAATATGCAGGCGGACGAACTACGAGCAGTATCTATGTATGTACATACATACGTACACCGCTTAACAACTAGCAATATGGCATGATGTTGCACGAATAGTGCCTTTTAAAGAAAATAATAACATAAACGATAAAAATGTACAACATATGACAATTGCCCATAATATGAAAATTACATAAAAGCGCCACGACGACAGCAACTGCAACAGCAGCGGCGGCAAAGCAAAAAGGCAGACAACACACAGAGCTTAACAAAAAGCAAAAACAACAAAGTAAAGTAAAAAAGAGCAATAACAACCACAGCAACAGTGACGGCAGCAATATTAACAATTACGGCAACCAATCGTGGTGGTGGCGGCGGCGGCGGCGGCGTCGACGGCAGTGGCAACAACAAATATGAAAATCAACAAATCATGCTCAAAACAATGGGCAAATTTTCAAACAATTACACATATTTTGCATGCGACTTGCCATTGCACACCACTGAGAGCGGTAGCCACCAACGCACCACAATGGTTTAGTGACGATGGCGTAGCGGAAATTGGGAGGGGGGAGGGCAACAAATGCGCTTTTAAACTTATTGTTTTGCGGAAGAAGCGTTTGTGTTGCAAGCGGCGCATCGCAGTGGCATCAAATTTTTTTTGTTTGCTAAATTTTTCAGTGTGTTATAGTTAATATAAAGTAGTCAGCGTTATTGTTGTCATTGTTGCTGTGGTTAATAGTCAATGCGATTTTTGCTGATTCGAAGCGGTTTTTTGTGGCGCACATAATATGCAAAATTACGTGGCAATACACTCGGTGGCACTGTCATCGTAACAGTTTCGAGCTATTTGCGTTATGAGGTGCACTTCTTGCATTCACTTCAATAAATTGAGTTCCAGAAATAAGTTGAAAAAAAAAATAAATCAAGTATTTGAACGGTTTTAGCCTTAAAACGTATACTTAGGCAAAATTACTTTTTCTCATTCAAAAAATTATATTTTTTTTTAATAACTTTGGAAGTTTTCAGATAGAATGTTTATATTAGAGGTAACGAAAGTCGGCACCAAATACAACATATCTGTGCAGTTTCAAAGGTGTGCCACCAAATTACAAAAACTGGCAGCATGCAGAATATCTGTCGCAGCTATTTTGTAATATTTGAAATCTAACGATTTTTTTTCATTTTAAAAGCTCAAGACAGGTATTTCAAAATGTTAACATTCAACGGCGAAAATGTTCTTCTTGCCTAAGCGAACGAATCTAGTGTAGAAAAACTAGTGTGTCACCAAACGGGAAAAAATTACATTGAGTAAAAGATGACTATGATTTGAAAAACTAAAATTCCATTTTTACAATTTTTATTGGCAAACTCGAAATTTATTCAAAAATTGGTATATACATGAAGAATATAATATAAGTATATGTGTGTATGTGCATAAGGAATACTGTGTAATCTCCCACGCCAATATTTAATTGCTTTTAAATAATATGACTTTTAAGTTAAGGCGTGCGAGAAGACTGCGTATGATGCTGCTAGGCAAGTACGTTACATGCGGAACTACGGGTATATGTAAGAGCATGAGTCATTACTTCTACTTTCTTTACGCATTGGAATCTTCTTCTTTATACAAAACTGAAGATAATGCACTATCTAAGGTAAGTGTGCCACCATTTTGGACCAACACGTTTTTGTCAAAAAATTTAACAACTCGTGAGATTTGCGCATATACTTCCCGGTGAATCACTATTTCGCAGACGGGAATTCGTCTAAAACCTTAACTGCCATTGTCTGTTATCAGTAAGCGCTGTGCCTAAAACGATGTCTATTAATTGTCAATCGAAATAAAATAACAAAAAAAAAAACTAATTGGTTCAATGCACACATATCTTGCCAAAAAAGTTATTAAAATAGACCCGTTGGGACTTAAATTTACCGCCATCAGGGATTGGGCCATATTTTGGGATACCACTGCCCATCCTAAGTCAGTTGGAGGCACCACACATTCCTGCTGCAACAGTTCTCTCCAAAAGCATACAGTAAATGATCGAAAATAGGTCGTTTTGAATAGCAACTCTATGCAGAAACCACCACAGTAGTAAAAGTATTTATCGTTTGATAAAACTGGAGATTTCCTTTTTTCGGTGGAGAGATGTATCCACAACCACCTAAAGTAGCCCCGTTGATACTCATTAAATCAGGACATTTGAAAAGAAGATATGCATTGATTTCGTGTTCGTTTTTGTCTTCAAGCGTAACAAAATATTCAAATGCCCAGTATGGACGGTTAACGAGTCTTCAGTACCACGACAGGCTTGTGTTCCATCAGATTGGCCGTTTCTTAAAGTCAAGGAAGAAGTAAGTGTTACTACTCTCCAATCTGATATGGAGCGAGCGCTGTTAGAGTTTGAGGCGAAAAGTGCTTTTGTAGGGTATGGCTGGTTAGAGTCATGATAAGTAGCGGCAATGTTTACAACAGTATCCAGATCCTAATTGCGCGAGACATACGTGGAACTCTCGAGGCAGCTGAAACTCTTCATCTGCCTTGGGTGGTGGTTGAACTCCGATGACGCCATTCACAGGACCAGAGATGGTAAAGATGGCGTTTGACTCTTGGTGTATAATATCATTTACGGCTTGCGTGTAAAACGTCGGCTTCAGTGGTTTTGCGGTTTAATTGTGGATCGCATCCATGAGTTCAACGAGATGCCTTCTGAAGTGCCTAGGAGGGTCCTCTGCCTTCAACAAGCAATGCTCCTTTCTCTGGCAGCCGAACAGAAATTGCTTGTAGAGTATAAAATTTTGTTGCTTGAATAAGAAGATGGAGCTCTCATTCTACAGATGCCACTCTGGTCTGACAAGTCTCAAACTTTATTCACTGCGTCGTACTCGTCCTAGGAGACCAAACAGGCGCAGGTCAGTTGCCTTTTGTGTTACCTTTCTTTTTCTTAGTCCCAACTACTGCTGGCAAGTGATTTGAGGGTCTTGTTGCGGGAAAAGGGTCGCCGTTGACTATATAGGAGAAAGAGGAAGTCTCCGTGCAGAAAGACTAAGATCAAATAGATAGCCGTTTATTTTCTAGTACAGGCAATCAATAACATTCCGGCCACCAATGTTTAAAAATCGTCAGCATAGGAGAACAATGAAACTCTTCTCAGCTGGCTGAAGGAGCTTAGAGATGCAGAAGTTAAACAGTAAAGGGGAAAGAATAGGCTTCGGGGTTTGATCTCGAAAAAGTAACAATAACTGTCGGCCACACAGGTAATTCGTCCGTTCAATGCTTTAGTCTGTCTCTAAGAGAGACAGATAAAGATAGAGAGAGAGAGGGGGAGAGAGGGAATACCTCAATATCGTCTGCTGGCGTAGAATTACAAACGAACTCAAAGGATAGTCCTCCCAAAGTGGTGGTTTAGGTTAAGGATGCGAGTTACCTGAGTGTTTAGCTTTGATTTTAGTTGCAACGCGCTTACTGTCGCCGAGTGTACAACATATGTATATACATTTCTGCAACGGATTATTGACAAACTGTTGCTACCACATTTAGGCTTCCATTGCTGTTGTTTTCGCTGCTCTTCTCTTGCTGTTGTTGTTGCTGCTGTTACTGCGGCTGATTCAATTGTTTTCATAACGCAACATTTATGTGGCATGTATGGTAGCAGCCACGTGTGCGGTTGTATGATTACTTGCAGCTACTTGTTGCATGCTGCATGTTTCCAACAATTGCCAGTAATTCACCAACCATGCAGCAAACGCTGTCCTCAAGTTGCACATACAACACAACATACATACCTAAATAGGTATGTAGACCTCGCCTTTGCTGTGTTGCAAACATTACTTGCTACTACTTGGCTTTGTCTTAAGATGAACATAGATACATACATATATATGTGTGTGTATGTAAGCAAGAATGTTTACGCGTGCGTCTAGTACAGCTCATAAATGCCACAAGTTGCCGACTTCAAAATACATACTTGGCTCTGGCATTGCCGGTACGTCCGTCTGCCTGTCTGTCTGTCCATTCAATCGTTTTGTCTTTGGCACTACCACACAACTTACTCTCCCATATCTACCATACATACATACATACATACGTATGTTTGTATGATGTGAATGTGAAAAAGAATTATAGTAACAAAAAACATTGTTGCACTGTGGTTGCAACTGGTCTCTGTGTGTGTGTGTGTGTGTGTGGTAGGCGGCAGAGCGCGGCGAGCGGCCGGAGTGAAGCGTTTTGTATCGCCCACGATGAACACGAAAACGTGCAAGCAACGTGCAGGCGCCCATGCGCAACCAGTACAACAACAACGATGCGACATGCATTTGCGAACAGCCGCAACTGCAATAATAATAACAACAACCACAGGAGTGCGCTTCACCTAAGCGTCGCAATTACAAACTCGACTCTAAATGCAGTAGCCGCTGCACCATTGGCAGCAACAGGCGCAAAAAATTGCAAACATGCAGCTACCGTCTTGCCAAAAGCAGCAAAAACCCAAGCAACAGCTATACAGTAACAACAACAACAACAACAGCTGGAATAAGCTTAAAAGCAGCAATAACACGCTTGTTGCAAGCAGCAACTTGCCCCATTGCAACTACATGCATACATGTGCAACAACAACAACAACAAGCAACCTTAGTTAGGTAGCAAGCAGCTCCCGTTGCAGCTTGACGTGGTGTGTCGCGGCGCGGCGCGGCGTGGCGCTTGGCCTCCTTGGCGCTTGTAATGTCTTCACTAAATAAAACCAATGTAGCAGAAACTCGGCAAGCAAGTCCCTTAGCGCCGCACGTCGCACGCCGCTCACTGCCACACATCGCTTCATTTGACTATCGCGCGACTTAATGCAGCAAGCAGTGGCTATGCTCCTATATACGTATGTATGTAAATATGTATGGCTGTGTCATGGTGCAACAATTGCAGTTACTGCAATTACAGTGGCAAGTTGTGGCGATGGTGGTAGCGATTGCAGTGGCGGTGGCGGTGGCGGTGGCGGTGGCGGCTTGTACGCGCAGCTCATAATATAATATGCGCTGTCTGTCTAGCTGTCCGTTCGTCCGTCCGTCCGCATGTATGTATGTATGTCCACTGCATGGTTTACTGCATGCTAGAGTTGTTTTTTTTTTAATTGTTGATTGTTTGTATGAATGTTTGCTGTTTTTTGCTGCGCTACAGCCTCTATCCATTGCAATGGCATGCGCTTCGGTTGCAGTTGTTGTTGCTCTGTTGCTGTTGCTGTTGTTATTGGCGGTGTTTCTTCTTGCCGGTTCTTACTCGGCTGGCAACCAACCCATTTTCCTCATGGACAGGTTTAATAAATATGTTCAAGGAAATGCTGTTTGGTAATTGTTTTATGGGCTCGCAACTTCTTCGTCTTCGCTTTCAAAATGCCGTAAAGATCTTTTTATGCTTTGAATTCAGTTTTCAATTGCTGCCGCATAGCGCATCGCTCACTACTTACTCACTATGTGCATTTGTTGCTGGTTTTCGGTTTTCATTTGTTGGCTGACTCTACCCACACACCCAGCTATTTGGTATGCACCTTGCGAGAAATGTAGAGAAGGTACCTTCTTGCTTAGCATTATTTCGGTGCATACATTTTGCTATTCGAAAACTATAAGACATTCAATGCTGATCAATGGTCTGTGAATCTCTACAATTATAATTCCGGTCGAAATCGGAAGTTCCATCATATGCGCTGATCCTAGTTTGATTTGCTTCAAAATTTCTTCTGCCACAAATTTTCAGTCTAACACATTTATAGAGCGGTACATCAATGACTATCTGATGGCTATCTGACTATCTAATGGCCTTAGTCCGGTTATGGGCACGGGAAAATTTTCCGATAATGGACCAGGCTTTGAAAAAAAAATGAGGGGGTTTAGAGCGGCAATTTGTGATTCTAAATCTGAAAACCCCCCTCCGGAGGCTTATAGGTTTTAAGTAATTCGTTGTTAAAGATGTAAAAAAAGTGCAATTTAACCTCACATTTTCCTTTGTACATCGAGTGAACTGAAATTGCGGTGCTGCCACACATCACAAAAAATGTGTAAAAAAAAAGTACTGAAAAGGGAATCAACGAAAACGTAAATAATAAAGTGGACATGTACATATATGATATAGCTTTTTTATTGGATATTTTCACTATATCGATGGCTGAGTTGAAGATCGACCTATCTCGGCTGCCAGCTCGAAAACGTTCTATCTCAAAAAACTTTTCAAGAACGCCTTATTTCAGAATTTTATTGAAAAGCACCTCATCTCAAAATTCGGTTCAAAAACGCCCTATCGCAACTCAAAATGTATTGAAAATATGCTGATATAGGGCGTTTTTGAATCGGCAGCTGAGATAGGGCGTTTTTGAAACGAATTTTGAAATAGGACGTTCTTGAAAAGTGTTTTGAGATAGAATGTTTTCGAGCTGGCTGCCGAGATAGGTTGATCTTCCACTCAGCCATCGATATATGGAAGAATTGATAAAAAAAGGGCCGCAGGTGAAAATTTTCAAGATATATGGAAGTATTGGATTTTTTATAAAAAAGCGCTGCAGGCGAAAATTTGTAATAAAAAATCGCGCGATAATTACTATTTAAACAAAGGTTTTCAATTGTCCAAGGTGTTTTTATTCATAACGTGTTTTGGTTTTAAGTAACGTAACGTAAAAAATCAATGCTAAAATGCGCATTGCCAAACAACTAAAACTAAAATCAAAACTAAAACTAAATTCAATCCCGTAATGCATCACAAAGTATTTTTGGCTAAAAAGAACTATTAACATTTTCAACGATATGGCACCTCATTCATGGCGGCCATCGCTGAACAATTGTGTGTTTACTATTCTTTGAGAATAGAAAAATATTTTAAGAACACTTTTATAAGCATTAATGGTTAAATATTTAGTGAAAAAAGATGTGCATCCATTTGTTTATGAAGAAAAGATGGTGTATTAATAAAAAGAAAAGTGATTAGTGCAGTGTTTATAAAAAATAACTTAAAAACTATTAGCATTTGTACACAAAATGTTGATGATATCAGTCAATGAGCACCTCCTCAACACCCCCTGCGAATTTCATTAAAAAATTCGTAATACTTTGGGTGATATAGGAAATGGTCCATTATAGGAAATCTCAGCCATGGGCACTGCCTTGCCCGCGGGCAAAGCTCTTTTAAGCTTTCTTTAACTTTTGTATAGGCGCGTGCAGAGTAAAAGCTCTCTCTGCCCATCGCTGCCTTAGTCAAACTCATAAAAGTTTCTCACTAGAGACACAATTTTAGGAATTCACCGGAAGCTTTTTGTTCGTACAAAAGCTTTTTTATCCTGAGATCTCTAGCTCTCCGTGAATTCTTTCCTACTCTCTCTTTCTCCAATAAAGCAACAATGGATGTTTTTTTTGGCGTGAGATTTCCAAATAAGAAGCTTCTTCTGCGGTAGAGCTGGGATACTATCGATAGTACTATCGAAAATTTGACAATGCCTTTTTCACGAGATTGATAATTTTCCTACAGGACATGTATGTATGTATATACTCATGTTGCACTCTAAGTACATTTGCATGTTACCATTCCCTTTTAGGTCAATTTGATTTGTCTATATGCAAATTTTATATGTATTTTGTTTTCTTACTCCATTTATTTTATTTTATTTTTTGTTACTTTTTGATTTCTTGCAGCACAGGAAATACGCCGCAATGGACCTTCACTATCTTTGGCTGGTGATCTTTTCGTTTTACATTTGCTGCAACAATATGCCTATTCGCTTTGGTTTCTTTTTTTTTTTGTGTTTTTGTAATAATTTTAAATATCTGCTTTTGTTAGTTTTGAATCTTCGAACATCTTTGTTTGCGAAACTTGTAATTATTACTTGATTGTTTTCATTTGCTTCCTACAGCTGAGCTCTATTGTTGCTTCATCTCTCTAAATTTTTTTTTATAGTTAGTACGAGTAGTTAGCTTTTATTTCCTAATGATCATGTTAATACAGCTTCTGTAACAAAGCTGGTTGAATAATACATATATTGCATGTACATACATGTGTATGACTTTATTGTGTATTTTTGATTACGTAATTTCTTCGTTAGAGATTAATTTGTAATGAGAAGTTTTACCAATAATAATTGATAGGTCGAGAAGTCATTTGTGTTTAGATACCGGAATGAATTGTTATCTTCGGAGGTTTCTTTTTAAATAAGGACTTTTACATTTTTCTAACTAGTTTCACTGTATCATTAAAACAAGTTCAGAATTACACTTGACAATTCAGCCACTCGTTCTGAATAGCGGAGGAGGCAAAAGAGCTTAGTCTAGCGGTGAAAGAGAACAAGAAGAAGCACCTAATAATAAATCCCCATTTGTAAACGGAAATACACATAATGCAGAGACCCTGCGACCCTTCATTCGTGGGCAACGAAACCAAACATAATCGAATCAAATTAGAACGACTAAGGGCCCTTAAGCAGCCAATGGAAAAGTGATTCTATAGCAAAATAGGATAAATAAAGGATCTCATGCATAAAAAGTGAGCTTAAGGTCCGACTCAGTATTTCCCCTGATGAAGTGAGCTTAAACTCAAGAATTTGTACTGAAAATCGAGTCGGAGCTTAAGGTCACTTTTTAAGCAATGGATGTCAAAGATATTGGGTGCTGGTCTCACAAATCAGCGCTCTTAAAATCCACATAGCTAGTCTAGGTTTGTGGAGCAGAAGTTCAGAAAGTTGTTTACTGAATCATTATTTTCAATACAGAAAGGGAAACTGAAATTCATAGTCCCTGAGCTCAATGAGAACAGACGATTAGCCACTGGATGCTTCGCTGTCCTCATTGAGTGAATGAGTGGTCCTTTTTCTATTGGTTGTATAAAAGAACGAAAAGCGCAGTGTAAGCCATGCACAGTCTAGTCGAAGCTCACTCTGGCCAGGAGATTTAAGCCTCATTTCCATGTAAATCTTGAGTGCAGCTGTCTACGAATATATACTTCGGCTTGGAACACTATGGGCCAAGAAAGGATTAAAACTGGCTTATCGAAATGGATTGAAACTTGTAGCTTGGGGGTTTTTGCGGTCGATTATTTTGAATCTAGAGTCAGATTAAAAAATTCGCAATGGCGAATCAAATATGGCGGACGATATTTTGAAAATCGATCGTATTAGCTTCAACATTGTTACTCAGGGTTTTTCTGTGGACGAAGAGGAACTCAGAATTAAAAAATTCAAAATGGCGCGCAATTAGAGCGCAAGTTCCATGTGCTTGGTTTAAGATGTGCACCCTGTCGACTTTGAGATTAGAGCAACGCTTATTCTGAATTTCTTGGCTTAGTAACTCCATTGATAATGCAGGGTTTGGGCTTAGGTTAAGTTAGGTTATAGTGCCTGTCTTCATCCAGCTTCATAGTCACACATCTAGTCCTAGGGGCTCATTTTTATACCTTTTGGCTTTGTAATTGGTCGGCGCTAAAATAAAGCAGAAAAAAACCAGTTGTACCCATTTAAATCGCATATATATTTGACAAACTTCAGTCTAACAAATAGTGGAAAATGAGGCTACAGCAGATGGGTGGAAACCACTATATAAATCGCTAACAAATTTCAAATGAGCGTTGCCCTCCAAGCCTACTAAATCCATAGAAACCGTACTCAACCTTCTGACGGAAAACCACTCGATTAGTTCACACTAAAACTCCAATCAGCTACCCCGACTTTATTACACCACCTCTTGAAAGCAAATTTTCCACATATGCACATGAACTTACGAGGAAAGGAAAGTTTCCCTGACTTTACACCTTGCACCATTTGGGAACACAGTTATCTTAAACTTTTTGAACAGGCAATTAAAAGATGGTAAACAGAAGCTATCTGTAGGGCAACTCAATAAATCTGGCCATATATAACTAGCTTAGGTCATTAAGGTCCATAGCGTTACCAGAAAAACTAAGACCAAATTACATAGTTAGAAAATTTATGGAAAACAGGGTCAGTTCTCAGTCCGCAGTCTTCCTGCCTTTACTAGCTAAAACCGCAGTATATCAAAGACAGGACTTTCACAGAGCAACTGTTCCATAGTTTAGTTTAGGTTTAGACCAGTCTGGAATGCTATACCTATTTTTTAGAGACGAGTACCAGATCTCTTTTGTCTGCGTTGATGCATTATCTCATTACCCTTATCTCTGGAGCAATTCGTTAACTTAACTAACTGGTTTTATTTATTTCTAGGTGATGGGACCAGAACCAAACGAGCCACTCAAATGTTATATTAGATGCACTAAGCTATTTAAACCTGATCTGAATTCTGAAGCAGACCTACTACAAAGCCTGACCCGTTCATTCGTAGCTTAAAAATATTTACATATGTGTAGTTCGACGAACAGGGATGAGAATTTATCAGAGAAATAAAATTGCCATTGCGTAAGCCGCGTACAATACTACCTCGCTAGTTGCAACAAAAACTAATACTCTTGATTGCTAAAGAGCCTAATACATACATATATATATGGATGTATCTGTGGAATATTTACATCCGCAAGCTTTTGTGTCCGCCCAAAACTATTTTTCGCTTAAGCCAAAACTATAAAAACTCGCGTCTTTTATATGTTTTGCTTTGGAAAACTCACAAAAGTGGGTATTAGTAGCACACAGACGATTTAAAGGAGGCACCACTGAGTGGATGTGATGTGTTGCGGAAGTGTTTTGGGTTTAAAATAGCAATGGGACCCTTCTGCTTACAATTGAGAAACGACACCGCTACCGCCGCCGTCTGCCACTTGCCACATTTGCAAAATAGTAACAACGTCTGCACTTGACACACTAGACGCACAAACGTGCACACAAACTAACTAGTAGATGATGACTTTGGGTGGATGACATTGCAGGAAAGGGGGCTTTGCTTTTAGGCGTTCCAGCTGCGTTGGCGTTGTGGCTAGGCTGTTGCACTCCCTAAACTGGTATTTATTTCATTTTTTATCAAACGCTTCGATTATAAGCTGGGAAGGTGGCGCCGTGTTGAAAGAAGAGTGTGTGGGTGTTTTGGGATAGGAAGCGGCATCTAAACACAAGTAGCGACAACAACAATACACAGCAAGTAAAACTCGAATATCGGCAGTAACCATGCAAACATGTGTGCCTAGTATTTCGCAATATTTTTATTGTTGCTTTTTATTCGCGTGTGTATTATTGTTGTATTTTGTTTTTGTAACTGCTACTGCAGCATATCGCTGTGCGCGTCTGATATGTGCCGCACTCAAGTCCTGTTGGCTAAAGGCGCACAGTGGCGCGAAACTGGAATTTACTCTTGAATATAGTACAGAGCCTTAATTTTTCAAACCGATTTGATGAAATTTGTTTCTTATCGAAGCTTTTATAATTTTGATTTGTTTATGTTAAATTTATTAGTGCAAAACGCAGAAGAAGTAGCAATTTTTAAGAAAATCGTTTTTGCTGTTCCTGTTAATGAATTTTGCATGGTAAAAACTGGTTGAAAACAGGTATAGTGTTCCCCCAAAACAAAAAAAAATGTGAACAAGCAAATTTTAAAATTTTATAAAAAAAAAAATCACAAAATTTAATTTTTATAATCTTTAGAAAATTTTTTAAATATGCCGTTATATAGCCAATTCATTTTTGGCATATGTACCGTGCAAGTCTTAAGTGGTGAAGAATTCAATTGGATTTTTTAAATTTTTTTTTACGGTGCTAAGCATTTTCTTCCTATACGTAAAGTGTGCTCGAAATGTTATTAAAAAAAAGAATTAGGAAGACTCAACGCGATCTCTTAACCACTTGAAACATGCCCTTTGTTTGACTACAAATTGAAAGGCTATAAGACTGCATGACTTACATTTTTTCTAGAAATTAAAAAAAAAAAAATTTAATTTTGGTGTACATTTTTTATAACATTTCAAGTTTTTCTGGTGCAATTTTCCTCTTCAACCTCATATAAATAACAATGACGGCATTAAAGGTAATTTTAGGGCGTTTTGAGGTGCTACGCCTACTGCTATTTCTTTCCAAAAAATGCATGGCGCTTTAACACTGTGCGGCGTAGGCATATTCGCGAGTGGCTGTGTGGGTGGGTGTGCGCGCCTGTGTAGCATACATTTAGGCGTTTATTTTGTATTTTTCAAATCCTATGCACCACATCGTCTATTCCTAGTCTGTCTGCAATTGTTCGTCTATTTTTCGAAATCTTCTTTTATTTTTTCAAAATTTTTTGCTACGCTACTTTTCAATTTTTATTGTTTGCTTTTTGTTTTTTGTTATTGATGTTCGCAATGCATCTAAGAGCCAAAGGGAGACTTGCAGAAGCCGCAGCAGCACTTTGAACGTTGCAATACCACACATTCGGCAAGGACAGCTCTCAAGCTAGCCATCTAGCCATCTACATACATATAGCCAACAACGATATCGCGTTGCCTAAGCCAGCAGCAGCAGGCGGCATTCACTTTGACAGGCGCTACATCAATTTCGTTGTATTGTGAAAAAAGCGCAAGCTCATATTTATTTGCTTCTTTTCAAACAAAAAAATCGAACAAATAACAATTTTTACTTTAAATTTTGTTTTAGAACTTTTTTTTTTTAATTGTTGTTGTTCGTCTATATGTACATATGTATATTTTTGTTATTGTGCGCGAGCGATTTTTTAAAAAATCTTCTTGCTTTGTCGTACATTTGATAGAAGGCTGCAGTTGCACCACCCCACCACAGCAAGGACATTAATCGGCGCAGGAGTATAACGATATCAGTAGTAACAACAACAACATGGTTGGTTGGTTGGTCGGTTGGTTGGTTGGTTTGTTGGACTTTTTTCATGTCTGACGCTTCGAATTACATTTGGCTGCAGTCGAGCTGACTTTGATAAAAAATGGCATTCTTCATTGGCCTCCAATCCGCCACCCGCGCACAATTACGCTCACACCTATTCGCAGAACACTGTGAACAAGGCACTCAATCCGTGACTTCTGCCCACCGTACAACTAACTCTCCCTTGCCTCCTGCCGCCTTTGGCTTGTATGTACGTATGTAAATGGCATATTTTAGACGCAACTCTGCTAAGCGGTTTGAGCTACTAGAGGTTACATGTGTTGAATGTCGTTCGTTGCTGCCTGCACACTGATACCTTGGACCTTGCATAGCGGATCTAAAACTTGCACTCATCCTATGCGGGCGTAAGTTTTTTGCAAGAAAATAGAGTAAAAATTATTGCGTATTGCATGCAAAATAATAACGAAAAATGTAGGAAATTAAAACAAAAATTTTAGCAACGTTTCGCTGGCCTTAAAACAGCACTCAAACGGAGTTTGCGTTCGTGTATATGTGTGTGAGCGAATTTGTTAGTGTATGCCTGGATTTTTGCATTTTATTTGTTGATTTTATTTTTTTGTACTCGTACATACTATGACATTTATGTATGTATGTCGAACGAATATCTTTCAGATGCGTTTTTTCGTAGAGAAAATGAATTTGAAATTTCGTTTGGCGTTTAGCTTAGGCGGTGGCATGACGTGTGGTAGCTGCGCCAACTAGCCAACTCCTATGCATGTCCTTTGCTTCTCCTCAGGGAGCAGAAAGGGCACTTGTCGTATGGATGGAAATTTGAAGTGTAGAATGATATGTGTGTATGTGTGTGTGTGTGTGTTTTTACCTATGCATGCCGTGTGGTATAAATGACGCGAGTAGCGATTTTTGCCCCCCACAATGGATTTTAAAAGACTCGTTTGGGTATGAGAAGTCGAACTAATTAAAATATCGAAAGTCATATTAGGGTTGCCAGATCAAGTGGAAAGATACATCTTTTTCAGGGCTACGTTTATATAAATTCAGAATCCGCGTTGGCGCATCATGTTCATAATGACTAACCTAAAACATGAGTGCTGCGGTAGTCAACCCATGTGGTGTATTTGGGATCACAGAAAAACGAGAGCGAGCTTTAGTACGGCCATTCCAGCACATTTGGTTTAAGGGTCCATAAGATGCAGCTGCAAGCGGGTATCTGTCTTAGATCAACTGATTTCTATATCAACATCCTTTTAAGAATAATTCGACCACGCAGAAGTTATTTCCAATGAAACCATTCAAAAGGTCACGAATGAGTCTTCCTTAGATTAATGACGACCACAACGAGCGCTATAATGATTATAATTCGAGGGTTCACTTTTCGCGTTCCTGAACTTATAATAGGAAGATGGCTACATAAGCTCGGTTAAGTATCTCTATAAGACCTTGCGGAGATAGCAAAATTTAATATAAGAGCATTGCCAAAGTTGACTGCTTTAACGGAATAGTTGGATACCGACTGAGCGTGTTAACCTCATAAGGATGAACTTGCTCAGTAGCAGACATTAGGAAAAATTTGCACTGTCTATCAAGCTGGATCCTTTAATATCGACTTCGCACTTGCACGAACAGCATCTAACAAGAAAAACCCTGCAGATTTTTAGCGACAGCACTTCATGTCTTGAAGCCATAAAAGACCGCAGCAACACGAGCATTTGTACCATCTTCGGCAAAAAAATTGCATTGAGTTTTATTAGGTCATTAGGCTCATGCACACAGGCATAACACGCAAGCCCTTGTTTTCGATCAGTTTTCTCCCAGCTATGCCAACGGTCCGCCAGGAAGGCTGCGAAGCGTGACAACAAGAATACACCGAAGCAGCTAATGGGTCCTTACTAAAAAAATTTTTTAGAAAACTCGATGGAGCTTTGATATATCGCCAAATCTCACTGACCAGTTTCACAAAACATACCTGAAGCGCTCCAAAATCGTTGAAGATTAATGGTGCCAGTGTTACATGGAAACACCACAAATCATGGATATATTTAATACGTCAATATCCTCGCTATGCTTCTGCTAGGATACAGCACCTACTTCTGGTTGATGAACATCAAGAGTCAGAGTTCAATATAATGGAGATAGCAAAACACCAGCATCTCGTCAAATCGTTTATAAAATTTGTCCAGTTACTAATTAGCACCCTCAACGATTTTAATACACAAACCTAAAATGTAACTATATTTCGACTATTATTAGTTCTAATTTGCTTTCTGAAATTGCGCCTGCAAACCACTTGAAAATGTTTTTCTAACAAAGACATACATATTTAGGTTTAGCGCAGAGAGAAAAAGCAAAATACCCCTAATGGAAATGTGCCTCCGCCTGGCTGGTTGATGTTCTCGAAAAGACCTAGGCTGACATCATCGCCGAACCATAAATGCAATGGATTGGACAAGATAAGAAACACGTGGAATCTTGCTTATAGCTGTCATGAAAAGGCAATTTTGGTGTTAGATTTGTTATGGAAGGGACACTTCGTTCTGCCATTTACCCCTGTGGACGAGCGCCTCGCCATAAACTCCATAAAAGCGTGGTCCTTCAGCATCTCTTTCTTGAGGCGAAGCTACGTACGCTGACCCTACAATGATATCAAAATCATGCCAGCGAATTTGATTCCTGGGTGGACAAAGGAGCTACTCTTAGTCCCACCATCGGAAAATTTAGTCGCCATGACGAATGATCTGATAACGGACTGATTCTTATCGACTTCGCCGGTGCCAGAAAGTCTGTTTCAGGCGTGTCGTGTGAAGGGCTGATTCCCAACATTAAGGAACTGATTAAGCCTTATCTTACCTTAGGCCAGGTACTGACCATATCTTGGAAAGCCTAAGAGAACAGTATCGACTAGCACCACGTTGAGCAAAACCTACGAGCCAATTGATACCAAAGCAGGTTTCAGGCATTTCGAATCCCAATTGTGTGCTTTCTTTCGTCTGGTGTTGGAGAAGATATTAGGAGCTGCAGAACTGAATCAGTGAGGTATATTTTTTTTCAAGTGCGTCCAATTACTTGCATATGCCGGTGATATCGCCGTCTCTAGTTAAAACAAACGCAACATCTGTTCTGCCTTCTGGAAAGACCGAATGAAGAAGGACTTGGCTTAACTTGGCGTCAGTTGGCACCGAAGAATAACGATTGGCGTGGTTTTAGTGCCAAACAAGAAGTTGAATTCCCCTTAAAAGGCTGTTATTCCTTTTTAAAGAACATTTTTGATTGTGCCAAAAATCATTTTGGTTCATCAACTACACTAAGGGCCGTTTTCTCAAGTAAGTATTCAAATTTATCTGCCCTTAAAACACAAATTTTTTTCTCAAAAATGTACTTAATCCTTATGGGTATACCAAACCACCAGGCCAGACCTAAACTAACTTTAATTGATTTTATCTTATAGAAAGTGTCCATCTACAAAACTATGAATTTATGACACCATCAACAAATATATGAAATGCGTTTATGGAAAACAAATTTTCAAAAATTTATGCTGATTTAGGTTTTATTTCTAAATTACTAAACTTGCACCTCAAACGTACACTAAAGGTCTAGCCAGACCTTTTTTTGTCAAAAAATGTACTTAAAGGACAAATAATTGTTTAAAGCTACTAGAGAAAATGATACTTGGAGAACTTTTTTGCATTAAAAATACATACATATGGTAACATTGGCAACTGTGCGTTTGTATGTGTGTGTGGGCACAAAATGCTATTAACATTGGTCGCTGTTAGTTGGCGTTTAAGGTGACTACTTCGTACCGCTCGACTGCTTACTCCTCACCCCCTCCGCTCCGCCTACTCCCTTTTCCTGTCTTATGATAACAAAAATTCAACCAGTCAACTCTACGCTGGTTACTTACTCAGCCCGTTGCCGGTACTTACTGCCTCGTACTAGCTGCCTCTCAACTCTACAATGGTTGAGCAGCACCTTTCCGGACGCGCATTTAGAATTGTCAAAACTGTCTGCCTTTGATGCTAAATAATAAAACAAAAAATATGAAATCATAAACATTTGCAAGTATGAAAAAGAATAACTTAATATTTTTCACATAAAAATAAGTGCAAATAAGCTGTTATATGCAAATGTGTAAATGTGTGCGCAAAGCACGCGTTGTAAGGTTTGAGACGGCAGCCATACATATTTTACATGAATGTGCACCACTATGGCATCTTTTTGGTGTTTAAAATTTGCTATTTTTATTCACATTTCAATGTTTTTTTTCACATTTCAATTTTTTTTTTCAAGCACAAATTTGTCGTTTTTATTTTTCTCATTTCTCATTTTTGGCACTTCATATTTACACTTTCTGCATTCTAATATTTATTGTAGATTTGACTTGTCTTTTTCTACGACAAAAGCAACAAAATTTTCGGTGAATAATAAATAAAAGAATAATTCGCGACTAGAGGTAGACAAATACAATTAAAAATATGGAAAATGTACTCATCGGGATGCATACACACACATACATGTGCTACTCTTCTGCTTATGACATATGTTCATATGTATGTATGAACAATCTCGGATTCATATAGGTACATATATACGGTATTAATACATATATATCAAACGTGAGTTGCGAATTAATGGAATTCTATAAATTACCATCCCAATGAAATTGGGGTAGACCTGATTGTATATCTATACGAATATGTATTTAATTTGTATGTCATGGTTCAATATTTGAGCATTAATTGAATTATATTCGTCGCTTGGTATTGAAATGAAGAGAAGCCAAAATCGTTTTCATATGTAAATGTGTACGAATGTATGTATGCATGTATGTAGGTACAGTTGCTACCACTGACTGGAGTTAAATGTATTCAAACCACATTCATACATACATACATATATACACACAAGCATACCCATGCGAATACTAAATTTTTAGAATAAAAAAGCAATTACGATTTTATATCTACAACAGGAATCCTTGTTAAATCCTTAGCTTAACATTTACCTGGGTTCGAAGGATTACAGCATTCAGCTCGTAAAAGATAGATAGAATGAAGAATAGTGTCAATGTCGGGGGTTTATTGAATTGAAATAGAGTGGAGCCTTGAGTCCGGGCAGAAAGAGAACGAGGGTTTAAGGGCTCACTGAAGTCTGCAGCGTCTGTTCTCCAGTAGGTTCGGCTGCCTGCGGGCGTATGTTTTAGAGCAGCGCCTCGCTAAATAAACGTATATTCAGTTTAGAAATCACCTCCTCCTAGCAATGGGTTGTACGCTAGGGTTTGCACCCGCCACGTAAAAACCCCTTTCAGTGAAAAAGAAAAAAAAACGCCTCGGATGAGACCCCCTTTTTGATGACCATCACGGCAAATATTTTAAGGACTCCGATTTGAGGGCATGCACCTGGAATATCCGGACCCTTAATGGGGAAGGTGCCTCTGCCCGGCTGGTTGATGCCCTCGTAAGGACAAAAGCTGACATCATCGCCATCCAAAAAATGCATTGAACGAAGCAAGTCAAGAAATGCCTGGAGCCTTGCGACGTCCACTACAGGGAGAGAGACTTCGTTGCCGAATGCTGTCAAGATTCTTCAACATCTCGCTGATTTGCGCCCACGCCCTGACGGAAGAGAAGGGCGAAGTGTCCAAGGACAGCAATATGAGTACTTGGAGCCCACATACGAACGCTGCCCCGCCATGATACCAAAATCGTGCTTGACGACTTCAATGCCGGGGTGGGCAAGAAAGGGAACTTTAGAACCACTGTCGAAAATTCAGCCTCCTCTCGAGACGTCCGACAACGGACTGATAACACACTTGGTACGATGAGGAATGTCAAGAAGTTGCAGACAAAAAAATGCCGCCTTCAGGGCCACGCTGCGATCGGGCGCAATGCAAACTATGTGGAACCGGTATAGGGAAATATCGCAATAAGAAGAGAGAGGCCGAAATACGTGAGTGCGAAGAGGTTGAAATGCTGGCCGACAGAAAAAATGCCCAAAAATTTTACCAAAGAGTTAATCGATTTACGGAAGATTTCAATACCAAGGCGATCTCTTGTTAGAACAACACTAAAAGCTGTGGAGAAGACGAACCTGAATATGACGAAGAACTGTTGGTAAGGTGTATGCATCAACTCTTATGCAGAATATGGTTAGATGAACGCATTCTCGACCACTGGAATTTAAGTGTGCTATGCCAAACCCATAAGAAAGCGGATCCCGCATAGGTTACAAGGTATTATCGAGCGTATTGTGTGAAAGACTGAAGCCCACCATCAATGAACTGAATCGGCCTTATCAGGGTGGCTTTAGACCTGGCAAATCCACCATAGACCAGGTATTTACAATAAACAGAATCTTAGGAAAGACCCGCGAGAAAAGAATCGACACTCATCATTGTCAATTTCAGAGCAACTTTCGACAGCACTAAAAGGAGTTGCCTATATGCCGCGATGTCTGAATTTGGCATCCTCTCGAAATTGATAAAATGACGTTGAGCAATACCACCAGCTCCCTCAGAATTGGAAAGGACCTCTCCGAGCCGTTTGCCACCAAACGGGGTTTCAGACATTTCTTTCACGTATTTTGAGGCTTCGATTTCTGCATAAACATCCACAGTCTGGATATCATAGTGCGACAAAAACAAAAAAAAAATTCAAAGCACACCAAAAAGCGATATACTCACGCAACTATGGGCCAAATGTACCAAACCTGCGCTTTTAGTTTTTCTCTCTGACGTCACGATTCCTTTTAAAAGGACATTATAATTTCAAAATATGATTAATTCCAATTTTCTTTTTCAAATTCTATGCAATGTAGGATACCACTTTCGGTATCAAATGCATCTGTAGAATTTAAAAAAAGTAATGTTTTTTTAGGTCACAAGGATGAATAGATTTGGAAAATGCCATTTTAATTAATTTTATTTTTTGAACATATAAAGTCAGAAGGACGAAATTCGAGGATGTAGTCGAGTATATTTTAGTTCTAAGATACAAATTTTTAGCCAATATAAATATTGCAAAATTTAATAAACATTCAAGAACAAAATTTTATAAAGAACATTTTCAATACCTACTCGTTCTTATGCACAAAAAATTTAATCTGTATTCGCACCAAAACTGAAAAGATCAGACTAGCCTACAAACATAAAATAAAATAAAATTAATCTGTTTTAATTTACAGTTTGGCTATATTTTTCCCATGGTTTCGCGAATAAATTGAATTTTTTTTTATTCTGCTTAAATCAGTGGCGGATACAGGGGAGCGGCGATGGGGACGATATACTATATTTTTATAAATAAATAACTAAAATTAAAAAAAAATATTAAGTTAAGTGGTGAAATTTTGTCATTATGTGAGTGTCGTAAAGTTATGATAAGCACTATATCGATGGCTGAGTGGAAGATCGACCTATTTAGGCAGCCAAACTGAAAACGCTCTACCTCTGAAAACTACTCAAGAATGCCCTACTTCAGAATTTTATTGAAAACGCCCCTTTCTCAGAATTCGGTTCAAAAACGCCCCAAAAACGAACTTACATTGAAAATATGCTGAGATACGCCGTTTTTGAATATAATTCTAAAATAGGGCGTTCTTCAACAAAATTCTAAATTCCTTCACTTCACATAATAAATTTTGCCGTAACCACCTCTAGCTTCCCAAACCAATGGAAAGTGGCAAATGGTGTTCCAATTCTAAAAAGTAACCTTCATGACTATCAAAGGTCTTTGAAAAGTGTATTTCCAATCAAATAGTGTTGCATCTGATCGAAAACAACCTCTTGAGTGAGTTTCAATCTGGCTTTAGACCTAACCACAGTTGTTCAACGGCCATAGTTAAGGTTATGGACGACTTTCGCCCTGCCTTTGATAGTAAACTACTCACCATATTAGTACTTCTAGACTTTTCCAAAGCTTTCGATACAGTACCTAAACCATGACATTCTGCAACTGAGACTAAAACACTACTTCGGTTTTCATGAAACATCAATTAAATTGATGAAAAGCTACCTTTCGAATAAAATATTTAGTGCAACAAGTCGAAAGTTTGATCATGTTTTGTTGTATGTTAATAAATTACTAGGGTACAGCTTGGAAAACTACCTTAGTGTCCGCAATATTTTATTTTTATTTAAAATAGTAATAAGGTACCGTCAGCCTGGCTATCTTTTTCAAAAATTGAGCTTTGTTCATACATCTCGCACGCATAATTCCAAAGTATAAAACATTTACAAGTCTCTAAATTGTTCTTTGTTAGTGCTGTCAGACTGTGGAATTCTTTACCAGTGTCAAAAGTCGACTAGATCCTTAAAAATGGCATTTACAAACCTCTTTGTGTAGTATCTTTTATTTTCTATTCTATTTTCTTTCTCTTGTTTTCCACTTCTTTATTATGTTATTTTTCTCTTATTGTTAATTTAAAGCTAAATTATAGTAATCGTTAATTTAAGTTAATTTTTGTAATAAAATTGTGAAATATGTACATTGAAAAGACTTCATGTCTTGCCGTACTTTTGCTTAAATAAATAAATAAAAAAAAAAACGTTTCATCGGTATTATTTATTATTATTTATTATTAGCATTTGGATTATTTTTTTAAAGTTTCTGAAACTCAATTTTTGGGCGTTCTACCGCCATGCGGGTTCACTAGTATTTCTATATTACTACAAGCACTAAAATCCAAATCATGCTGAACATATTTTCCGTGCTTACATACATAAATAGTGGATGCGTTCCCGCACCACTCGATGGCATGCAGCTGACATTCGCTTTAAATCTGAATGCAATTGCTAAATCAACCGCAATGCAACCACTCTCCATAGCCACATAAGTGCATTTGTAAATGTATTGTGCTACTATTTATGTATGCTTTTTTCGCGATTTGAATGCATGCGTGCAACAGTGCAACAATGAATGTGGCACCTGTTGGCATTGCAATGAAATATGTGTGGAAAAAAAAAATAACAAAATAGGCGATTCCGCAAAAAAAAAAAAAAGAATTATGCGTTACAAATTGATTGCACTGCTGCAGTTATGCTATGCTTGTTGTTGTTGCTGCTGTAGCAGGTGTTGCTGTACATTACACTATTGCTATTTGTACGATGTGACTGACGTCTGTGTGTTTGTAGATGGCTGTGTGGCACGCGCACGCTGTCTACCGGCTGTCAGCGCATTTTGATGGAGTGGGTGGCGGCACGCATGCCACAGCGCACAAATACGAGTGTACCACACCAGTAGGTGGTGTTTGTTGCCATCAAACGCAGACATACACCTACACACACACACACATACTTTTATTTATGTTTGCATGTCCGAAATGCAGCTACCATGAGCGCCCCTATCTGTGTGTGTGTGTGTGTGTGCACCACTTTCTAGTTTATTTTTAGCGCATGTGGCGTGTTGCAGTGTCATTTATTGTTGTTGCAGCCGATGTTATTGATGAGGTGTTGAAATGTTGCATGGCTGCGCGCGAGGCTGGTTATCATTTGCTTTGCCGATTTTGTGACTTTCTTTTGTTGCTGTTTTGTTGCTGTAGTTGTTGCATACATGTACATACATGTCAGCACGACACGGGCTCGTTGCGGTCATTAGTTGTTGTTGTGCGTTTGAGTTTTTGTTTTTTGTGACATTGAAGTTCCCGCAGCTGTCCAAGCGCGTGCAACAAACCCATCAACCATGCCCCCCTTCAAGCCGCTTTCAACAACGCCTCAATGCACTAACGGCTGCTGCTCTCATGCATGCACTCACTCGTGCACACTCACTTACACTCTCTCTCTCTCTCTCTGTTGTCAATTTCAGTTTTTTCCATGCCGTTGCATGCGCTGCAATTAGCCATCGTGCCCCACCTAAACCATCAACTCCGCGGCGCTTGTTGCATTGCCATCGCGGCTTTGCAGCGTTGCATCCGTCGGGATTATGCCACCAAATGCGCTGCGATGCGATGTTGCATGCAATGCACACGTGTTGTTATTGCTGTTGTTGTTGTTGCTATTTTTGCTGCCACACATGCCTACACCAAATGCAGTGGCCATCATTTATGCTACAAAGCACGCGCGCACTTCGCGTGGCAGTTTAATTTTCCTCTGCTTGTTGTTGTTTTTGCTGTTGTTGCGCGAAAAATGCAACATGCCAATTTTTTGCCACCTCCATATATGTTGCTCCTACTGCTGCTGTTGCTGTTATTGTTGACTTTCATTCATGTTTGCCGGCTCCGCGTCGCGAATGTTGTTGCTGTTTTTATCGCTGCAAATTCATTCATGCAGCTGCTGCTGGCGTCATCCTTTTTTTTGTTGTTGTTGCAAATGTGTGCTTTTCCAGTTTGTTTGCCCTTTTTTTGCGAATCGAAAATGAAAAAAGCCAGTAAATATTGGCAAATTTTCCGTGTGTGCGTTTGAGTGCGCGCATTTATCTGTGGCGCCGGTTGATGCAACAGTTGCATTGGCGCTGCGTGAGGTGTAAACGAACAACAGCAACAACAACAGCAACAATGCAGCAGCAAAAAAGCAGTGCAAACAAAAATCTTTTCATCGCATTTAATAGCCGAATGGCAGAGTTCGCTTTGGTGTTGTTGCTGTTGCTGTTGCACTTGTTGTTGTTGCATTTTTTATTTACATACATACGTTAGCTGCCTTTTTTCTTTGTTTGTGTTTTACTTTTTTTTGCTGGTGCTTATGCAATTGCAACTGCAATTGAGATTTCAATTGGAACTGCATTTCGCTTCGCCGCTGGCTGTTGCAACTACACGTGGCAGGCAGTGTCGCAGCCGTGCAATTGCACTGTGACTTTTTTCGCCACCTCGGCCACATCCGCTGCGGTTTTTGTGTGGACAATGATGGTACTGGCACGCGCACACACACACGCACACACACACACATGCACGTACAACAAAAGTGTTGCAAAGGTGCATTTTTTCGTTGCATAGCATTTTTTTGTTGCTGCTGTTTTACGCTCGAATGAAAGCGAAAATGAAAGTGCATGCACTCGCCGGTTGTGTTTATTGTTGTTTGTGTTTCGTTTTTTTTTTTTGGCTTTGTGCATTGTTGACACGGCGGTAGTGGCAAATACATGCGTACATAGAGCGAGTAGTGTTGTTGTGACGACTTGTTTTAGCCTTGAAGCACGCGTCGTTGCAACATCTATACAAACACACAGACGCACGCATGCATGTATGTGGCAAATTGGCGTTATTGATAGTCGGTCACAAACACACAAACAGCTGCATCCCTTTGATGTTTTTTTTTCGCCGATTTCGGTGCGCCACAGGTGTTTGTGGTTGCATATTTTCATGCCACATTTGATTCTTTTTACAACAAACGCCACTTTTTT
>NW_023458566.1:3107575-3142410 GCF_013731165.1 Rhagoletis pomonella | reverse complement strand
TCTATAAAGTTTTAAATTTGGGTTTATATCATGATTCAATAATACACGGTTGTGTAATTTGTGACAGCTAAAATTTGACACTCCTCTATCTAGATTTGTATTTTGGAAGTAGGAGAAAGGGGAAGAATGTGATCGCATTTTGCGAAAACGGTAGTAGAATGGTACTACAAAAAGTACGAAAAGTATACAATTAGAAGTAAAATGTGTATTATTAATTCTATGCGAATTTGCAATATATTTGGTGTTTTAATGGAAATACTAAACAATACATAAAAATATGCATTTTTGAATTAAGTTATTCGTCATTTCCGGGAACAAATCTAGAATGCCGACCGTTCAGCTATGCAAAAACTATAAATGCGGACCAATAGAACTTTTTATGCTCATTTCAGCCATGCCAAAATGATTTGGCGCAAGTAAAAAATGAAGAGGTTCTAGAAGGTTAAAGTTCAGTTTTTAGACATTTTAAATATTAATATCTTACGTAATTTATAACCAATTAAACAGCTAATGACGTCACCATAAAGGTCATTAATTTGTTCTTCAGGTGATGTACATAATTTATAGCTTTTTGTATTTTTAAACCAAAACCACTAAAAATCCAAGAAATATTATTTTTTCATGAAATAACCTTTTTTGAAAAAACTGCATAATTAATGGTAAAGAATTTTATATAATTTAGAAAGTACAAGTTATTATCTTTAATTCGATATTACATACTTTATCATGATCTACTTTTGGGTTTCAACAATTTAGTGATAATAAAAAATACAAATAAACCTCTTATATCTTCTTTTTTTACCAGTGACAAATAAATTTGGTATCGTTGAAATCAGCGTAAAAAGTTCTATCAATCGGCATTTTTGGTTATTTTATAGCTAAACGGTCGCTATTCTACACTTGTTCTAGAAAATTACGCAAACGAAGGTGACGCCAACGAATATTTAGTATGAAGAATTTTTGGTTTTACTACTAATATCACTAGAAACTCTAGAGTAAGCAACATTATGCACAAGTAAAGGAGCCGATTTTATGTGTGGGAGCGAGAAGACTGTTTTATTACAAAACCTTTCTATTATTGAATCATGGGTTTATTTGGACTTCTTCAGAGAATGAACTTTATTTTAATGAAAATTCTTAAAAATAAGTAAATAAAAATAAGTGGAAAACAATATCACTTTGAAATGAGGTGCTTTTGATATGACTGCATGTACATTAGGGTGGTCCAAAAACAGTAGTCGGAATTGTAATGCTCTCACTCCCTAGGATTGTTGTATATAGAAAAGTGTACCCATATATTTTTTTTTTAAATCAAAAAATATTTAGTGGTCGTTCAAAGCGCTCAAAGTTTTCCATGTATTTTTGTATGGGAAAAAACAACTTTTCGTAGAAATGGTATAGAATTTTTGAAAACCAATATTTTTCGATCAGAAAACTCTGGTTATTTTCAGGAGACTTTCAATAATAATACCCAACTATTTATTTAACAATTTTTTAATACTAACGATTTTTTATTTGTCCCCCATTGCATTTTTCGGGTTTTTTGGGGGTTTTGGCGGACCTACAAATTATAGTTGCGATGAAAAAAGGTTAAATAAACAATTGGGTATTATTATTGGGAATCCTGCAGCTGAAAAAAGTTTTCCGATAGAAAAATAGTTTTTTTGAATTATATACCATTTCTACCAAAAGTGTTTTTCCCCATATAAAACATGTACATGGGAAACTTTGGGCGCTTTGAGCGACCTCTAACTATTTTTTGATTTCAAAATAAAAAATAGGGATATATTTTTTCGGTATAGAACAATCCTGGGGGGTGAGAGCATAAAAATTCCGACTTTACTTTTTCCCACATGCATTTTTGGACCACCCTAATGCACATATATGTTTCTCGTATTTATAAATAGATTCCCTGAGGAAGACGCGAATATGCGTCCAAACGAGTAGGAGGAAAATAAACGTTTATTCTTGTTGTAATAAAATACCGAAAAGCTCCATACACAACATTAAACTCTCAGCTTAGTCGAGGAGAAATAATTATTACATACACGTATGTTTGGTTTTTGTACGGCTGCTAGTACCACTTTATATGAATTCGCTATTCTTCTACGCGAGTATCTGAAATGTGCTAGTCTTCCACGCAAAAATCTGAAAAGTGCTAGTCTTCCACGCAAATAGTGAAATGTGCTACTCTTCCACGCAAAAATCTGAAATGTGCTACTCTTCCACGCGAATAGTGAAATGTGCTAGTCTTCCACGGTAATTTGAGATGTGCTACTCTTCGTTGGGAGCGACGATTTACACCTAAATTTTTTTTTGGTGAAATATATTTTTTTACATTCTTTATCGAAAAAAAGAAGACACCTATTACTTTATTTCGTCGTAATATTCGAAAATCTCAAAAAAAAATCGCGAACTTTTGAACTCACGGAGAAATTCTTTTTTTAATTGTTTGTAGTTAATAAACTATTTGTCAGAGAAAATCAGTTAAGGTATCAAAATGTGCGTAATTACCTCGGCTTTCCATGAGAGTGTGAGATAGATTAAAATAAAGAAAATTTTGCATTTTTTATTTATTTTTCATTTACTTCATCATGTTTGATTTTTAATTTTTTCAACTTGAATAGTTGTCAAACTTTATTGAGTGCGCTGTAAAAATTTTAGAATGGAAACACCAAACCACCTTTTAAAAAATTATATTCAAATTATTTAAACAAATAAATCAAATATTACAAAATGGGTATCAATCGAAATGGTTTTGAAAAGCTTTGTTTCTTAGCTAAACTATAGGAGGCTAGCCACCTGTTTAAAAAATTAAATTCAAATTCTTTAAGAACTTAAACGAATTATTAAAATATATGTTTCGATCGAAGCAGGTTTGAAATATTTTTATTTCTGAACTGAATTTAGCGGGGTTGCCACATGTTTGAAAAATCAAATTCCAATTAGTTCATCAATTCATGTCCGGCTTTTGAAGAGGGCTGCCGCCTGTTTGAAAGGTTTAACTCAATTAACTAATACAAAAAGTATATAAAATATGAAACTAAGTATTTCTATATTACTACGGGCACTAAAATCCAAATCATGCTCAAACGAGATTTTCCGTGCTTACATACATAAATAGTGGATGCGTTCCCACACCACTCGATGGCATGCGGCTGACATTCGCTTTAAATCTGAATGCAATTACTAAATCAACCGCAATGCAACCACTCTCCATAGCCACATAAGTGCATTTGTAAATGTATTGTGCTACTATTTATGTATGCTTTTTTCGCGATTTGAATGCATGCGCGTAACAGTGCAACAATGAATGTGGCACCTGTTGGCATTGCAATGAAATATGTGTGGCAAAAAAAAACATAACAAAATAGGTGATTCCGCAAAAAAAAACACCAAAAAAAAAAACAAGAATTATGCGTTACAAATTGATTGCACTGCTGCAGTTATGCTATGCTTGTTGTTGTTGCTGCTGTAGCAGGTGTTGCTGTACATTACACTATTGCTATTTGTACGATGTGACTGACGTCTGTGTGTTTGTAGATGGCTATGTGGCACGCGCACGCTGTCTACCGGCTGTCAGCGCATTTTGATGGAGTGGGTGGCGGCACGCATGCCACAGCGCACAAATACGAGCGTAGTAGTAGGTGATGTTTGTTGCCATCAAACGCAGACATTCGCACACACACACACATACTTTTATTTATGTTTGCATGTCCGAAATGCAGCTACCATGAGCGCCCCTGTCTCGTTGTGTGTGTGTGTGTGTGTACCTTTTTCTAGTTTATTTTTAGCGCATGTGGCGTGCTGCAGTGTCATTCATTGTTGTTGCAGCCGATGTTATTGATGAGGTGTTGAAATGTTGCATGGCGGCGCGCGAGGCTGGTTATCATTGGCTTTGCCGATTTTGTGACTTTCTTTTGTTGCTGTTTTGTTGCTGTTGTTGTTGCATACATGTACATACATGCCAGCACGACACGGGCTCGCTGCGGTCATTAGTTGTTGTTGTGCGTTGTTTTTTTCTTTTTTTGTGACATTGAAGTTCCCGCAGCTGTCCAAGCGCGTGCAACAAACCCATCAACCATGCCCCCTTCAAGCCGCTTTCAACAACGCCTCAATGCACTAACGGCTGCTGCTCTCATGCATGCACTCACTCGTGCACACTCACTTACACTCTCTCTCTTTCTCTTGTCAATTTCAGTTTTTTTCATGCCGTTGCATGCGCTGCAATTAGCCATCGTGCCACCTAAACCATCAACTCCGCGGCGCTTGTTGCATTGCCATCGCGGCATTGCAGCGTTGCATCCGTCGGGATTATGCCACCAAATGCGCTGCGATGCGATGTTGCATGCAATGCACACGTGTTGTTGTTGTTGTTATTGTTGTTGCTATTTTTGCTGCCACACATGCCTACGCCAAATGCAGTGGCCATCATTTATGCTACAAAGCACGCGCGCACTTCGCGTGGCAGTTTCATTTTCCTCTGCTTGTTGTTGTTTTTGCTGTTGTTGCGGGAAAAATGCAACATGCCAATTTTTTTCCACCTCCATATATGTTGCTCCTACTACTGCTGTTGCTGTTATTGTTGACTTTCATTCATGTTTGCCGGCTCCGTGTTGCGAATGTTGTTGCTGTTTTTATCGCTGCAAATTCATTCATGCAGCTGCTGCTGGCGTCATCCCTTTTTTTGTTGTTGTTGCAAATGTGTGCTTTTCCAGTTTGTTTGCCCTTTTTTTGCGAATCGAAAATGAAAAAAGCCAGTAAATATTGGCAAATTTTCCGTGTGTACGTTTGAGTGCGCGCATTTATTTATCTGTGGCGCCGGTTGATGCAACAGTTGCATTGGCGCTGCGTGAGGTGTAAACGAACAACAGCAACAACAGCAACAATGCAGCAGCAAAAAAGCAGTGCAAACAAAAATCTTTTCATCGCATTTAATCGCCGAATGGCAGAGTTCGCTTTGGTGTTGTTGCTGTTGCTGTTGCACTTGTTGTTGTTGCATTTTTTATTTACATACGTTAGCTGCCTGTTTTCTTTGTTTTTGTTTTTGTTTTTGTTTTACTTTTTTTTTGCTGGTGCTTATGCAATTGCAACTGCAATTGAGATTTCAATTGGAACTGCATTTCGCTTCGCCGCTGGCTGTTGCAACTACACGTGGCAGGCAGTGTCGCAGCCGTGCAATTGCACTGTGACTTTTTTCGCCACCTCGGCCACATCCGCTGCGGTTTTTGTGTGGACAATGATGGTACTGGCACGCACACACACACACACACACATGTACAACAAAAGTGTTGCATAGGTGCATTTTTTCGTTGCACAGCATTTTTATGTTGCTGCTGTTTTACGCTCGAATGAAAGCGAAAATGAAAGTGCATGTCCTCGCCGGTTGTGTTTATTGTTATTTGTGTTTCGTTTTTTTTTTTGTTGGCTTTGTGCATTGTTGACACGGCGGTAGTGGCAAATACATGCGTACATAGAGCGAGTAGTGTTGTTGTGACGACTTGTTTTAGCCTTGAAGCACGCGTCGTTGCAACATCTATACAAACACACAGACGCACGCATGCATGTACATATGTGGCAAATTGGCGTTATTGATAGTCGATCATGTGCAGCTCACACTTATAAACACACACACAAACAGCTGCATCCCTTTGATGTTTTTTTTTTTCGCCGATTTCGGTGCGCCACAGGTGTTTGTGGTTGCATATTTTCATGCCACATTTGATTCTTTTTACAACAAACGCCACTTTTTTGGGCATTTAAGCGCTTTTTTTCAAAACAACAACAGCAAACACACAGTCGCGTGACTTAGCATTGATGCATTGATCAGCAGCACTGAAACTGAATGCAATTTGGATGATTGTTTTTTTTTTTAATTTTTTTTAACACTCATTCTATCAACACATGCGTTTATGCAATGATTACTTATGCATGTGTGAATTTTGCCCATTTGTCCGACACTTCAAACGCCTCCGGTTTTATTCGTGATTGCAACAATTAATTGTTGCTGCACGCTGCGGTCGCCAATGCCACCGATAATCATCAAGTCAATAGGCCGCAGGATAGATAGCATATTTGCATGACAACAAAAACAAGCGCTGTTGCAGTTAAAAGCACAACACAATATTTATGTACGCAACGCATACGTGGGGTGTTTTTCTTAATTGGAAATATGGCAAAAAAAATTTGTGTGTCGGTCATTAGTAGATAATCAGAGATTTTTTGTTTGGAACTACAAAAGTAATGTTTTAAGCAAGCAGATTAGATTAGGTTAGATGGCAGATTCTCGAGAGACTCCTTATAAATATATTTCTTGTATTTTCTAGAGCTGCTATTTTCTCAGTCGTTGAGGTGTTGCGATCACTATCGTCGCCACTGGGCCGTTGCTACTCTCAATACCACCACTATCAAGAGCTTCTGCTATTTACATCGCGCGACCATTCTCCCCGTGACTACAGTTAAGTGCCGCCGTCACCCTTACCGCTAGTGAGAGAAGCTGTTTCTCTCTCCACTATCAATAGCAGCTACTATTCCGTTACTACCATATCGTCGCCGGCACAGACGCCCGAAGATCTTAATCGGCCTCCCGCCTCATCCAGTTACACCACGTCTCTCTCTCGCTTCTTGAACGCAAGGTTTCCGGTTCTCTGGATATAGAGCCACGTATGTGTGTGTGCGTTCGACATTAATACACTAACTTATTGTGTTTTAATTCGGTCGGACCTTCGATCGACTCTGGATTTACTTTAACCAAACCCACCTCTTGCAGCCATTGACCATCTCAGAGTGTTTCTCGAGAATGTTACTAAAATACTAACCCTAATGTTTAAATATTAGCCTTGAAACAGCCTGACAGCTTAATAGAAAATGCAGAGTTACTTACACATCTTCTTTCTTCAAAAAATTTAGGGAAATGGGAGTCCGAAACTATGTTAAGTCATTCCGAATGGGTTCCGATTGTATACTTTGCATATCGGGGTTTTCGTCGAGCGCTTGCGATAAAAACTCCTATGCGAAATGATATCGCAAGTGCCCTGCCTGTCCAACTGATCAGCCGTGTAGTTTAATGTGAGATCGCCAGTCTAATTTGGAAGTAATCCGAAGCGACGAGATATATATATATATATAAGCCCCTTTGCTCAGGATCAGTCCGCAGGTTGACACAGGAACTGCTACGCCTGTCTTCTCAGGAGAGACGGCCTTACAGATGCTACAGAACCTAACTAATTTATCCAAATAGTTTCATCATGCACTGCGGTTGCAAGCCTAATTTGGAAGGGATTCAAGAGAGGTCAGGCGTTCCCTGACTAGTCATTGTTACCGCTTCGTTGTAAAACTTTTAACTCACAATAGTCTTTCGAAAGACAAAAGTCCTTTCAAAATTGAATTGAATTAAAAATTATATATAGTTTTCTTTTTAAAAAAATAAAAACGAATAAAATAAAAATGTAATAAAAAACAATTGAATAAATAAGTTGAAAATAAATAAAAAGTGTTTTAAAATTAAATTAAATAAAGAGAAAAAAAATATTTCCCTTTTTAAAACTTTAATAAAAAATAAATAAAATAAGAAAAAGACAAAAATTAAATCAAAAATGAAGAAAATAGTAGGTAATTAAAAATTAAATGAAATAAAATAAAAAGATTGTTATCTTTTTATTGTAAAACAAAATCTAAAAATAAAAGAAAATTAAATTTAAAAAAGACAAAAAAACAAACATAATAAAATCCTAAAAATTAAATTATATTAATAAATATATTTCACTTTTTAAAACAATAAAATCTTAAACCAAAAATATAATTTAATTGATAAAATAAAAACAAATAATTGATTAAAAAATAGAAAAAATAAAGTAAATTTTCGCAAAATGAAATTAAATTTAAAAAAATATAATTTTTAAGCAATAAAATCTTGAATCAATAAATACAAAATAAGAAAAATATCTAAAAATTAAGAGAAATTAAATATATGTAAATACAAAACAAGTAATTTTTAGCAAAAAAAGACCGACTTAAACTCTCATATAAAAAAAATACATATATATATATCTCATGATCCACTGATCGGATCTTAACCAGATTAGTATGGGACCACCACTGAGACACTACCTTTCCGATGCAAAGAAGAATTATCGCAATCGGTTGACGTGGTCCAAAATTATGCGGTAACATACATAAAAAAAAAATCAATAAAAATAAAATATTCCGACGAAGTCGGTTAATAAGAAAAATTTCTAAAAATTAAGAGAAATTAAATATATGTATGTACATATTTTTCTTTTTAACACAATGAAATCTAATAATAAAAAGAAAATTAAATTAGGAAGACAACAAAGTATAGTAAAGTAAATTTTCGCTGCCCGAAGTTGCGAACCCGGATCTCTCGAAAGGCACACCGCGAGCTTAATGATATACAAGTGCTTGCACTCAAAATAGATTTTCAACACTAGTGGTGAGTGAGAGAGCTTTTTTCTAAGAATTTCGTACTAGAAAAACAATTTTCCAATTTTAAATCACAGTTCAATAGTGTAAATGTTGCATTGGGCCTTATTCTTAAAATATTAAAAGCATCCCTCGTACTTGTTACGATGCCATGTGATGAATGCTTACTATTTTGCATTTACATACATTTGTTTAGTTTTGTTTTTATTCAGTATTATTTTTTCTATTTACAATTAATTGGTAGTGAGCATATTTTAATTGTAATCACTGGCGCATTGTTGCATAAAATTGCCACCACGAATCCGTTCCTTTCGCCACCATTGCAGCCAAGTGAGAGAATTTATGGTCAACACTTTGATTGTTTTCTGCTTTGTGTATAGGCCAACTTGTTGATTCATGCATTATGTTATTTTATAGTTTGTGGTTGGAAACACTTGAGGCTATTCGAAACAACTATGCCAACAAGTAGCTACATATGTATATCAAATATATTATGCACAGTTATACGCTTAAACAAATTTGTGGTATCTGTTTGAAGATTTAATTTTAGTTAAACCTCTGCCTTTTTTATGCTTTGTGAAATATAAAGCGTACCAAAGTCATTTGGAATAAAGAATTAAATACTCGTACTTAATAAATCGAAAATTTGCATTATAAAGAATATTTTAATCCATTTTATTTTTTATGAGTAAGGAAACAAGGGTAAGAATTATTTAAATATAAAAAAGATAAGAAATATGTATGGTAAAAGAATATCTTAAGATCTGGTCCGGAGCCCATTTCTAACCGCTCGGCTTAAGTGGCTCATTTCGACTACTGCGCTGTCGCATCTCTTAAAGGAGAAGTTGCCCACAAGTTTTTGCCCAAGAGATACGATGATAGGCTAGAGGGCTGGTTCCCATCTGAATTCAAGCTTAAGTACCTAAAAGAGAAATATTAGCACAGTATCACTATGACTGGTATGGCGATTCCGTCCTTTCCTGATAAAGTCGTAAAACTTCAGCTTAATCAGCCTGGGTAAAAATTCTTAAAGAGGTGGGAGAATTTTTGCTAGGCAGACCACACTCCTCAAGGTGAAGAAGTATTTCCTCAGACTAAGCATTCATTTCCTGTTTCCTATTGGCCAAATGAAGCTATAGCTATGGTAACGATAGCGTCATCTTCTAGAATCTAATAATATGGAGAAGATTCATCTAATGATTGTTTTATCTGCTCCCCAACATCGGCAAAGGCTATCTATGTGCTTTGCCTTCAATAACTCGTCAGTGGTCTCCCGTAATGCTATGTACCCAGCTAAACTGGTAGTCCTTATTCCATCGGGCTATCCTCCTCCATATCTATGCCTGGGTCAGAAATTAACCTTATAACCAGAAAATGGGTATCCAGAGATTTTTATTTTAGTATGCAGCAATGAATTGGTATATTAAGTGGGTTCGATGACTTGTTTATATGGGAAGAAAAAACGAAACCTTCAAAAATAAAAATTGCCAAAAATTAACGGTAAGTCTTAGCTCCTTCAATCTATCGCTTGTTCTACCAAAATGAATGGACTACGAGGCTGTTTATTTTTGACGTAGAATACGTCTTACGTTTCGATATGGAGGCTATGCTAAAATGTTGTAGTTGTAATTTAAGAGCTTTACGAAAACGCTTATTGCACGAGAACTAATGAAGCGATGAAGCGAGCCTTTAAAGTGCTCTAGCAACTTACGATTTGCATGTTAAACTTTCATTTTCGGGATACAGGTTCTTTGGAGCAATATAAATACATATTATCGTGTACAAATTTTATATAAATTCGACAAATATTGAACATTTTAATGCAACAAATTGTTGAAAATTTTTGTTCCAAAGTGCTCAAAAACCGCTCAAATGATTTTATTTTTGTTTCCTTTAGTCAAAAATTCAAGATTTTTTCTTTCATTTGGTATATGGGAAGTATTGGGTGATATCTTCTAAGTATGTTTATTCGATTCAAATATATGGGCATAAATAGTTTTTCATACAAAATCACTTCGTCGTCATTTTGCAAACACGTGCATGCGCTGGAAGTAAGAGAAAGAGACAAACAGTATGTGTGTGTATTTAGGTATTTCAGCTTTTGAATAACAGATGGCCAAATATTTATAAAAGGCAAAGGTGAAGGGGAATATATAGTTGAAGATAATGGTAAACATAAAAGTAAAAACAAAGATAAATACAATGAAAAATATGAGGATGAGGATGCCGATAAAAGTTAAGATGAAGACAGAGGAAGAAAGATTAAAGTAAAGGTAATTATAGAGAAAAGAATATAGACAGAGACTCAACCTGGGGACTATTTCGGGATTTTAGAGATTTTCGGAATTCTCGGGACTTATAGATGTAATAATCGATATTTTATCGGTTTGCTTATAGATATTTTTTTATCAGTTTTGTTATCGAAATTTTTATCGATAGTATTCTTGATTTTGCTATCGATATTTTCGGAACTTATCGATATAATAGACGATATTTTTTATTGATTTTGTTATCGATGTTTTTATCGATTTTGTAATCGATCTTTTTTAGATTTTGTAAGTGATTTTGTTATCGATATTTTTATCAATTTTTTATTCGATATTTTTATAGACTTTTTATTAATTTTGTTATCTATTTCGTTATCGATTTTGCTATCGATATTATTATCGATTTTTTGTCGATTTTGTTATCGATTTTGCTGTCGATATTATTATCGCTTTTGCTATCGATATTGTTTTCTTAGTGTGTGCTTTTGTTTTTGAATTGGATGTGCTCTTAACCATACCACATATTCTACGTTTAAATTTTGCGGCTGTGTCTCCGATACAACCTGCAAACCAAGACGAAGGCACCGGACTGTTCCTTTTAGTTGATTATTGAAAAAGTTTCGCAAATATAATACATATGTTTTCAATGAAAATTCCTTTTTTTTTACAGCCAATTTCACCAAAGCAATTTAAGTGAAAAATTATTTTAAGTTTTTGAATTTTATATGGATATTGACAGGAAATAAAAAATCATTTTCAACTTAAGTTGTTGGTGAAACCGGCAAAATGAAGGTAGAAGGCTGAAATTTTGCCACAATTATTTTTTTCTGACGAAATGTTCATATGTGACCAAAAGCAAAAAATTAGTCGTTTTATTTGACACAGTCTAATGTACACTTTTAACGGTATATGTATGCATTTTCGCACAGAGTGGTCGGGAATTTTTTATCCTTACATATATATACATATATATAGTGTATGTAACACTGACAACTAGCATTATATGCACATTTCCACTTCATTGCACTGTGGGCGTGTAGCTGCCCGTATTTTTTTTTTTTAGTGGCCGACTCGTGTTCGAGTGCAGCCAATTCTACTGAAAATCCCTAATAATCGATGCAATCGGTGCATGTGTCAGCATATCGATGCGATAGCGCGATTGAACTGGCAAACATCAATGGGCGCGCTTGTAAAGATACACATGTCGGATATATGCAACATTCATATGTACGTGCATTTGCAGAAGTGACGATATTTTATGAAGCAACATTGAAAAAATGCCAATAAAACTACCAAATGCAACCATGCAACGGCTAAAGTGAAGCGTTTAAGTGGCGCGGCGCGGAGTTGAGTGGAAGTTCGCAGGGCGAGTAGCAGTGCATTGCAGTTACTCGGCACCCATGCGAGCCCCCTCTCGCTTCATGTCAATCGCTGTCAATTTGTAAGTATGAAAAAATAGCTCGTGAAAAATGCAAAAATTCGTGGTTGCAGCAATTTGCCGGTTGTTGCATTTTTCATACTTTTTGTGTGCGTATCTTTTTTTATTTTTGCAAAAAGCTGCCACATCAAGCCCACCCACTCCTACCTTTCGAAAGTGCTCAAGTGCAGCCATTATTTTGCTGCCACTCATGCGGTCAACTGTCTACTTGCAGCAACCCGCATCCGTATGCAATGTGGCACTCGGCAGGGTGAGCTGGCGCGCTACGGATCAAAGCCGCGGCGCGCGTAAATCGAAATGCAACGCGAATTACATACGTCGAAAAACTGCAATGCAGTAGCGACGAAAAATTCTACCGGCAAAAAAAGTAGAGCGACAACAACAGCTGTACAAACCAACAAAAAAAAAAACCGAATGCTAGCCACAAAAGAGCCAATCATGATCATGCAACAAGCGTGGAGGCTGTAGAAAAAAGTGCAAGTGAGGTGCCAGTTGCGATATTTATCCACGCCGATACATGCCCACCTACCTGCCTGCCTATCTACATACATATGTATCTATTCGTTTGTGTCCTTTTTTAACAACTCAAAATTGGAGCAACCACTGTGACCTCACAAAAACTGACTGCGAATGCAACGCCGCGGCGTCGTTGCAACAATTCGCGAGTGCACTTGCAGCAGAGTGACTGCAATGACCAAAACAAACCCAAACAACAACGACCCTCACACACACATTCTTACTTACACTTAGTTAGTAAAAGCAGTGTTTTTAGGGTACATACATATATACATACATACAAACATATGTATATGCATTTGTGTGCGTTTGCATGCATCTGGCCGTTTTATAGGTGCGATATTGATGGCAATGGCCATTGTAGCAGCGCGTCGGTGGCATAATTTCGAGCGATGACCTTGACGCGCTTATCCACACACACAAGCGAGCATATAAAGCAATAGGTACATAAGCGCTTACATACTCCCTCTGGTTTGTAGTAAATACATACAAATGTATGTAGTAAATAGGCGCGTTGTCAGTAACTGTCTATGCAATTTAGCGTGGCATACACCGCTTCATGATGCAACAATCAATTGCGGCAGCACGCATCGATGTATCTACACAATATGCCCCTTTCCTTGCCGCGTTGCCACCTTTACATTTTGGGCTTTCGTTTTCGTTCAATCGTTTCTTGTTTTTTTTTTTTTGCTACGCGTGGTGTGGCATGCGTTTAAGCTGCCACACAGCCATTGCACTTTTTTTTTTTTTTGATGTTGCAAAGCGCTTTGTGCGTATGCGGTCAATTGCATGTGGCTGCTGGGTGGCGGCGCATGGCGTCGCGTCGCCGCATCGCGTCATTGATGTGACTGTGCCGATATCGATGCTAATGATGTTCGGCAGTCAATGTTTGATGGATTCGAAGCGCATTGCCTTGATGTTGCATGCTACATATATGGCTGGTTGGAGGTAGTCTGTTATTTACATACATAGTTGGGAAAGAAGTGAAGAGTGCTGCTCTTTTTGTTTTGGTTATTCTTTTTGTGTGGGGCATAAACATGTTTCGCGTACGTGGAGAGTGCTTATCTCGCTGTATGCATTTAGGCATATTGCAGATAGTGTCACTCCTCTTCAATAAATCTTCACTAAATACTAAACAAATTCCCTTTTGGGATTTACCAATTCAGCGAACGAACTCATTACATCGTTAATTTGTCGGGGCTAAGGTGTGATTTTTGGATTCAAAGCTCACTGCTTGAAGATATTTTTTCTATGGGAATTTATGGATACAAAATGTATGATTCTATTTGGCTTAAATTCGAAACATATTGCTCATTTACTTTAATAGTGTCAGAACTCAAAAAAGCAAAACTCGAGATAAACGGTTTTAAAGTTTTGAGTTTATATATACTCCCATAGTAAAAATGAATGTTCCAATGCAGACCCGACTAGAGGGCGGGGGTATCGGGGACTTTCCTCCCAGGCCCTTATCTCTCAAGAGAGTGCCGCACAGTGGGGCTAGAAAGGTTGCTGTGGACAAATCAATTTTGAGCGCTTAAAATGAACCGATTTCAAGTTTATTTATTTTTTAATAAAAGATAATTAAATTTCGCGTCGATCTATCCGTGGCGATTTTTCAAAAAAGCTCTGGATTTTCTGGAAAAATTTTCAAGCTTTTTTAAAGCTTTTCGCACTCACGTATTTCGGTCTCTCTCTTCTTGTTGCGGCAAAAAACGTTTCGCTTTCCTCTTCAGTTCCCTATAGCCGTCCTACATAGCCCGCGTTGCGCCCGATCGTAACGCAGCCCTGTATGCGGTATCTTTTTTCTCTGCAGCTCCTTGACAATCCTCATCACACCAGCCTACATCGAATGGCCTAATATTGAGCCTAAATAAGCACAATATCGGATTATTAGTATCCGTTATAACAGGGCACTGCCAAATTGGCAAGCATGCCTATCGACTTGGCCAACGTTTACATGACTTCTGTAGAAACTGTCAAGGTGAAGAGGAGGAGGAAACGATAATGCACTTGTTGTGCCAGTGCCCTACTCTTTTCAGACGAAGGCTCTCCACTCTTGGTAGGCAATTCTTCGACCACTTGGAAAAGTTCAAAATTATTCTCATTGATTGACGGTGTAACCGGCTTATTACGACAATTGGAAATTCCAGGGGAAGCCAAATCCTTCCCCATCTGGGCAGCAGAGAAGTTCCTGTTCCACTGCTACCTTCAACGTATACCGCGTTGAATACTTCAACTAACATTCCTACGGCATGACCATGCCAACGGCGTACATTTTCTTGCGTGAATCAGCAAGGCAATCCAGGTAGTCATATCCAGCAGCTTTGCTGGCTTTCGGCTGCGCGCGTACGTCTCCTTCACTGGTTTAAGTACTACTGTTGAATACCCATATCAATAGCGTGAAAATAAATTAATAATGTTCTGGCCATCAATCATTAAAACGCCGTGTATACGTCATCGTGTTATAGCTTCCGCAATTTTCTAACTTTCTTATAATATTTTCGGATATTTTTTCCATACCAGCCAACATTTCAAGCTCTTGAAATAACACATTTAGGCTCCGCCCCTTTTAACTACATCTCGAGTGTCATTCCTGTTCAACTTCCTATTTCGAGCCCACGTAGCTGGCATTGGGTCCCAGTGTGCAGCATCTTTTATCTCTACAACGGCGTGACAAGGAATTTTCGTTATGATATCGATTATTAGAGATCGATTTTTTTTTTTAATATTAAAGGAACTCAATAATTCAACCGGTAAATAAAAATATATACATAATGAGGTACATAATGACATTCCAGTTGTATTCTTATGAGAAGAGAGTTGGACTAGACATTCCCGAATATAAAATGCCTTTCACCTAATTGACTGACTAGATTGACTTGTCTTTCCAATAGCCACTACATTATCAAAAAATCTCCCGGTCTCAGAACAAAAGTTTGTTTTGAGAAGAGATCGCTTAGGGCGGCATTTATATCGAATTCTCGTCCCTATATGTGGCAGCTGTTGTACCTAGACGTCGCAGAGTCTGTTGCTTTCTTCATATTGCATTATCCATCGGCTTCTATGGATGACCATGATGTTAATTTTAATCATCTCGAAGACATTAACCAGCGGTCAGTAGAAATTTAACCACTAAGGGTATGAACATTCGCGCATACTTTCACAAATCATAGTATTATAAAACATTCGCCGTGGTCGAAAAAAGATCACTTCTTAAATCAGAGGCTCTTCAGAGGGCAATCATTGTAGTTTAAACGAGATTCTTCGAGACCGATACACTTAAAAATGTGTTTAGTATTGTTTCTACGTCTTATTTGCCGTAATTGCTCGGCGTTTTCCGATCCTTATACTCTTAAACTTTATACTCGTCCTTAGGTCGGTCGAGGTTGGAATACGCGGTATTTGTTTGAAGACCTTTTCACAAAATGTTTGTGAATAGATTGGTGTCTATTCAGAAGGCATTTATACGCTTTGCTTTTCGCTCGATAAAATTTCTTCACCCTATCACGTGTTGTCGTTCGCGCTGGTTATTGATAAATAACATAAAGTTTAGGTCCTAGACCATTGCCTGATTTCAGCCGGATCTACAAAATATTGTTAAACTCTTCGAGAACTCAAAGAGCTCTTTCCGTTGCAATTACCTCACAGAGCTGTTTTTAAGCAATTTTATACCGGCGACTTGAGAAAGATTTGGATTTAATAGGAATTTTTTACAACAGAAGATTTGCATACCAAATTTTAATTTGCCTTCAATTTATGGGGACTTACATATTTAATTTTAGCTTCAGAATAAAAAAATAAGGTATTTCGCAAAACTGTGTAAGTACATACAAAAAAAGTTGTTATTGTCTGTGTCGAAGACAGACGTGCACCGAAGTATGCAGCACAAAGTAAAAAGGCGCAAACCTTTACCCACATTTTAGTGACTCATTAATTTCGTCAGTGAATCTGAGAAAGCGTTATTCATCTTCGTGCATCTGAGCAATTTATTTTTTTTTTTTTAATCACCGCCGTTATTTTGATTTCTGTGATTCTTAACATTCGTCGCGCATTTACCACCTACAAAGGCAAACAAATATGTAAATATTTGAGTTGGTATGAGTATTCTTATTTTCATCTCTATCCCGCCTTCACTCAACAATTATCTTATTTTGTGTTTATTATTAATTATTATTTAAACGTGCGCAATTACAGCAAAAAAAAAAAAACAAATCGCAATTAAAAATCTTTTATGTAAGCATAAGCATTCCCCTAACCCTGCAAATTGAAAAGAAACCCACTGCCACAGAAAAAAAAAACATTCCACTTCCTTAAGTTGACTTAATGCGAATTCCTTGTTTTGCCAACATTGCATTGTCAGTGTGTACGCCACTTTGTGGTGGATGCATCGAAGCAGGAATATGCAACGGTATGGTAACTACGCTGCTTCGCTCTTCATTCGGCTATAAATTATAAACGACAATGAATGCGGAAAAATAACTAAGTATGTATGTAATATTTGTGTATCACTCACAATGTTGATAAAAGTAACAACAAAAGCAATAATAATACAGACTACATTTTTAATTCACATTTTTCGATGTTAATTAGCCGCGATTTTTAATTATTTCGTCGTAATCGTAGATGACAGTTGTTTGTATGTATGTACATATCTGCGGTGGAGTTTATTTTTTATTGTCTCGTTTGTCGTTTTCGTTGCTATTGTTGTGGCATTACTAATGTTTTGTTTTGTTGTTGTAATTAAATGGTTGTTTGATTTACATTTGTTTTTTTTTTTTTTTGTGAACAAAAGTTTGTACGTTTTTATTTAAACTTGTTTAAAGATATGCAGCATTCAAAAAATAAGTGATTTCGTGGAAAAATATCAAATGTATTTGTATATATGGACATATGTATGAAAGGAGTCGTTAAATTCGATTGGGTTTTAAAACACCAACACCGAATTTGCGCTCCTTTATGCATATGACTGCTGTAGTAGATTTCATAAGGCCTTAGACATTTTTTGCTTTGCCCCGCCCAACGCATTTCTTGGATGCGGTGATGTTAGCTTTTGTCCTTCCGAGGATATCAACCAGCCGGAAATAGACACCATTCCCAGCAAGGGTCTGGAAATTCCAGGTGCATTCACCCAAATCGTAGTCCTTTAAATATTTTCCGTGGTCGGCATCAAGAAGGGGTTCTCATCCTAAGCTTTTGGTGATAATTTTTGTGGAAGCCAGTTTTTAAGTGGCGGTTCCCCAGCCCGACGCACAACCCATTGAGGGTGGGAAGGGGGTGGTTTCTTAACCAAATACACATTTATACAGGGAGCCGCTTGCTTCAAGACACACGCCCGTTTACAGCCGCGCCTACTGGTGAACAGAGGCTACGACTGCTGCTACCACGCCAAATTTCATTATATTGTTCATTTAAAGTACTTGTTTCTGCACTTTACTCGACCTTTTCTAGTCTGTAGAGGACGCGGTCAAGTGGTCTGCGTAGATTGCAAAAGCTGTTACCTTCCTAGAAGCTAATAAAAGATTCAGACTCTCGATTCCTAGGTAAGGTTAGGAGGAGAGTGCATGCATTGCGAGCACAAAATTCTTAGACCAAATACCAGCAAAAAAATTAACGATACGCCACAGGTTTCGCTTTCGTGACACTTGAAAAAAATTTAATATTTTCAGTGATGAAAATTATACGAGTACCATCAAAGTGGCATGTAGTGATTCAGCGTTGCAAAATTTGTCTTCGCTACAAAGCCTACTTCACTCATTCCATTACTCTTTTGTGGTGCAAATGAAGCTTAAGCAAAAGGATTTATGACATTCTACACTCTGACCACTTATATTTTCTATGCAGCCAGAATAAACTTTTTTTTTTGGCCAACTTCAAAATTGATTGTCTTTCCTTTCTACAGTTATAGGCAGAACTGTCTAAAACCGATGCGCAAACAAAATTTTAAGCCGTGTTGCAATAAAAGGAATTGGCTTGTGTTGCAAGGGAAAAATGGGAGATGCGCTGTATGTACATATGTACGTATGTATATGCGGATGCAAGTGGAAGGGAATTTGGAATACAAGCCGGAATCGGCTATACTAAAAATAGGTGCTGAAAAACTAACACGGCAACCAGACAGCCCAAGCAATAGTCAAGCTAAGAGAAAAGTCTGCAAAGGCCTAGAAAATAAACAAAAGTTCCGTGCACAATGTCCCTAGGAGTGTATTCGGCCGACCAACTGCGACAGCAAATAAAATTTTCAAGCTGTGGGCTGGAGTACTGAAAATCGTGTATTTGTATGTGTGCGTGCATTATTCTAAAAATGAGGCGACTACCTATAACATACAATAACTAAGAGTATACCCATCTGTATTTATGTATGCATATCTATGTGTGCATTTGGCGTTGGTGTCACAGCGCAACGAGGCGTACTTTTATGCCTAAATTCAACAGACGCCACGGCCGAGAAATCCAATTTGATGGCCCCTTTGGCCAACACCTTTCGAGTGCGACGCATTGATACATACATACATACATACATACATATAGACATACGCTTAGTTTGCATTTGTTGCAGTCAAATGGAGGAAGATTTGAAAGTTGGGTAAAAGCACTACGCCCATAGGCGCGATGTTGCGAAATTCTTGCGCAAAAACCAAAAAAAAAAAAAAAACAAGAACAACAACACAAATGGCAAAGAAAACTATTGCCGCAACTACATTGGTATACATATATGTACATATGTATATGCTAGGTATGCATTGACCACCGCTAACGTGTCTGGTTATGTCATGGCGGACGAGTGACACGCTATATGTACAGTTTCGCGTTTCAAATTTCGCTCAACAGCAATGTCGCGGCCAAATCGCAGAGGAAGTCTAAAACCCTTCAAGCAACAACTTGCACCAAACACACACAAACGCAGCCACCAAACTTCTCACATGCATGCCAGCAACGTATATTAGATGGAATCTACATAGTACATATGTATGTATGTATGTATGTATGTCCGTCCGTCCGTGTGTGCAAACTCTCATTTCTATCTATCAACAACAGAAGCGGCAAAGTTTCAACCAAAGCTATGGCAACAGCAATGCCTACAGCTTCCTTTCCTTTTGCTAAAAGAACGCCAATTTCATTAGTCGCCCAACGCCATCAGTGTGGTGGCCGTGTCTAACGCAAACGTATTGCATATGTAGCACCTGTGCATGTATGTATGTGTTTACTACAATATGTATTTAGTTGGTGTGGTTGGCATCCTTCTCCATCAAGTATACGCACCGTGTAACCCCGCGAGCAACTGATGTATGTACATATGTATGCCCGCTTTGGGTACAATAAGAAAAATGCGTGCATTCGCCCAGTCCGTGTATTTTGTCGCAGATGCAACGGCCGTCGTTAGTCGTCAGTCGTCGGCCGTATTTGTAATCGGCAGCAAGCAATAAAACCAATGGAAAATCGACTACAACAAATATTTAGCCGGATATATATAAAAACGATGCAAAAACGACGAAAATGGAAGGTTAGGCAAGAGGTGCAGACGTTATACGTGCTGTGTAGATAAGTATGCAACGGCTTTAGTGAACAGTGGTGCAGTCAAAAATTCAGGGCGGAAAATTTTCGCACATAAATAAATGATATTACGTTTTAATGTTATCTGAGCTGGAGGCCAGATCTTGCGTTTGGAACTGGTCACGCAAAAACTACTTCTAATGAAGCGTTCAAGAACCTTTGGATAGGATAGTCTTATTTTCATGGGGACCACGGTGAACGATTATACGGACTATGATTTGAGGGCATGCAGCTGGAATGAGGTTCTTTAACATCTCGCTGATTTGTGCCACGCTCTGACGCGATCTTGTCTATGAGCGCCTACGATTTCAATTCCAGCTTAGGAAGTGATCTGTGGTTCTACCATAGGTGATTTCACCGTGGCCCGAAATATGGCGTTTTGTAGTAAAGGATTCTCACATAATGTGTTCATAAGGCGATATGGCTATCCGCAGATCGGGCAGTTGAACAACACCAGCAGCTTCATCAGGTGGACCTTTCTGCGCTATTCGATCCGAAGCTGGGTTTCAGAAAGGGCGACTCTCAGTCAGAGCGACTTTTTAATGTGAAGTTGGCGTAACCATGGACGGAATTGTTTAGGTTAGAGAAGTAGTCAACAGAAATTGAACAAGCAGTTGAAGACCCAAAAAAAGGAGTCCGCCGGTGATTATGTGAAAAATTATTATTGTCAACAACAGGTCTATCACCCTATTAGTGTGGGCGATATGTTCGGACGAATATTGAATAACGCATAAAGCAAGGGCATTCACAAACTCAACGGAAGAACCCCGTTTCGAGTGGAGTAACTGACGTAACTTCAAGACCGCCCTCAGTAAAATTATGTCAATATTATGGGTGGGTTATTACTACCAGGGTTGTTAGATCGATTTTTTCACCTCAGATTTTTTTCCCCCAGAATAAGGAAACTACATCTTGGGAAAGAATATGGATATGGGGCTGGGTACGGATATGGATATGGAAATGGATATGGATATGGGACTGGATATGTATATATACGGATACGGATATGGATATGAAAACGGATATGAATTCGAATATGAGCATGGATATTGATATGGATATAAATATGATTATGGATATGGATATGAATATGAGTACGGATATGGATATGGATATAGGATTCCAACAAGAGTATGGATATGAATATAGAAATGCATATGGTTTATGGGGCTGAATACGGATATGGATTCAAATATGAGTTATGGAATAAGGATATGGATATGGGTATAGATCATGGAATTAGGATATGGATATGGATAAAACTATAGTTATAGATATGGTTTTGAATATTGATATGTGGCTTTGAATAAGAATATGTGGATATGGATAAGTATATAGATATGGACAGGGATGTGAACCGGTTTTGAACCGGAAAACCGATTTTTTTCTATTAATTAACTGAACCATTAACCGAACCGAAATTTTCCACAAATGTTTTTCCGAACCGAAAACCGAACCACTTTCTTTAAAGGTTTAAAAGTTCGTTTCAACCAATTTTCAATAGATAAATGTACCCACTTTTTTTCTTTTTGTTAAACATGGTAATACCTACCATGTTTTTTTACCATGTGACAATATCAAATGTAAAGGCAGCCCATCTCACTTGGTGCTTAACCTTGCACGTTGTTGCACTTGACACTTGACACTTAAATTTCCGCGTAATTTTTTTTTGTTTTTCGAACCGCTGAACCGAACCGACCAAATTTTTCATCCGGTTCACGTCCCTGGATATGGATACGGATATGGATTTGTGAATGGATATTGATAGGGATTATGGATAAGGATATGGATTGGGTATTGGTATGAATAAGGATATGCATGTGGATATGGGAATTGATAAATATTGATAAGGATATACATGTGAAATTTACATATCCTATATATATAGATGCCAATACACCTAATAGAAATGAACACTGTCAACTCGGATTTATACGAGAGTCGAATTTTGTAGAGTTGTAAGAATCGATGATATATAGAGGTGGGCACATTTCTTCGATTGTAGATTTTCGACATAACGTTGCAAACAATGTAAAATAAATTAAATAATAAATTTAAATTAATGAAATACATCAACTGACAAATTTTATAATAGCCAAATTCTATTCCCAATATGGCAGTTCTTAGATAAGAAAAGTTGCCGATGATAGCTAAGATTGCCCTTTTTCCAAATAATCGGCTCTCGGTGAACGTGTGAACTAAATTCTGTATTATCCGCAGTATAAGCGCGCCACTTTAGTCCACGCTAAACTTTCGTAATCACTCATTTCAACGTACATAGCGACCGATCACGTTGAGAATACAAAATTTCCACACTGTAACTCCGCATTCGCGACTCGTTTGGCAAAGAAGAAAAATGTATGTACCACTTCCTACGTTCCTACGCCAGCTTAGATGACAGGAACTAGACTGCTGCGGTGCTTAGGCCGTCTAAATCGCCAACTTTAAAGGGGCAAATGTACATACATATATATATGTTCATTCGCGAATGTCAAATCTCCCTAAGACCACCGCTTTTACATGTTGTCCAGTGGGTGCTGACCACCGCAGCAAACACCGCTTGCCTCTTGCACAACATACCCGAAGGCCCAGCTTTTGAACATACAGTGAGTGAGTGACTCCCGCCAACGCAGCTGCAAACTTCAATTCCTTTCAATTCCAACTGCTTACGTCTGTGTGTATGTATTCATGCCGATGAAGCAGCAAATTCCCTTTGCTACCCCACTCAGGCCTTCAGATATCCAATTTCTGCAATATATTCTATTCACTTCAGCTACCTCCTCTCCGGGCCATGCTGTCGTTCACGAACGCCTTGAATGGCGCGATTGTTGCTGCTGCTGCTGCGTCTGGATGCTGCTGCGTCTGGATGCAATGTTCGCATTTTACGTTTTTGAATATTTGCATTTTTTGTTGTTGCTTTTGTTGATCGTTGCTGTTGTTGTTGTGTCGCTTTTGGCGTGACTATGGATTGTGGTGGCTACTGTCTCACATTGTTGGGGGGGTAGCATGTGAACGCGATTAATACAAACATACATATAAACAAATGTGTATGGGTGTGTGCATACATATAAAAATGGCTGTATGCTTGTAAATATGATATTTGACTGAAGCTGGTAGGCCGTTGCGTTTGCCGTTGCGTTTGCCGTTGCGTTTGCCGTTTTCGTTGTCATTCCTAGTATTTCTAGTTGAGACTTCCTTCCACCCATCAGCGTTTTGGCGGTTTCCCATCAGTCCACCAACTCCAGCCGCCCCATCATTTCGTTGAGCTGCTCAAATGTCGTTGTTAACGTTTGGTCACCTTCATTGCACTCTGTAAAGCCGCTGCCTTACGTACCTATCTGCATGTCCTCGCATTTGTATCGTGAACTCCATTGAGCCTGCTTTGGCCGACAGCGGACACCCCAGCGGTGTTGGCAAACTCCTATAGCCATCATCTATGTGTTTGCTAGTATTCGTACGCGTATTTGCTTCGTCGATGCTGTTCCAAGCTGAGTACTTCCCGCTACTTGCCAACGTTAAACAGCCGCCGTGCCTCCTTCATTGCTCTTGGCCAGCAGTAGTCTTGTTCGTCTGTTAGCCGCCATCCTCGTCGTCGTAGTCGTCATCGTCATCGTCACCCGCTAAACACATAAATTGTTGTATAAAATGCACAAATTCTAACGTTTGCCATACACACACACACTCCACCCCTCCTCTGTGTGCAGTAAACTCCTCAACTCTTGACCAACAATGAGCAATCACTCACGCGCTTACATTCACTTTACCATCTCCAATAGCCGCATGGTCCATGCCATTGTCTGCATACATACATACGTTCTGTACTTCGAAGTCCACACTGGGCGCCAGCAGTAGCCTCTATGTGCCTCTTTTTAAGACTCCACATACATACTCGCTAATCGTAAACATGCAGACGAACTCGTAGAGCGCTGGCCATCTACAAATAACTCGAAGCTCTGTTTGGTATACTGTCGATTTTGCTGTTATTTTATTGTTTCTATTGTTGTTATTAACGTTAGAAATTCTATTCTCTTGTTTCTGGACGCGCTGATTGCAATGGAATAAACAAAGAAACACACAAAAAATATGCACCTTTATGTAGAAATACATTTGTTTGCTGGCAATCTGACAAATACCATGCAGATGAAGCTCATCGTACTCCGTAAGCTAATGTGTCTGTCCATGGCGATTGTGAAAAGGTATGGATTTTCTTTGAATCAATTCCACGTATATAGTACCTATGATAATCAGTAGAACCGAAGGATAATTGAAATATTGCCGTTTAATACAATAAACCATGGAAATAAAAATATGGCAATTTCTCTCAGTTTAAAAATTGTTCTGCAAATATGCAGCGATTTTTGTAGATTTGCTTGGTATAAGAAAATTATTTGTTACACGAAATTGGCACACTAATCTTTAATTACCTTAGAAACAGGAACCAAATCGCAAACCAAATACGATTATGAGGAACAACTCAACGCCAAAGCCACCTATCGAGTGGAGTTTTTGCGAATGATTTTTTTATCTCTAAATAATATAGCAGACCAGGTGTTTTCAAGAGAAAGGAGGATGGAACCATGAGCTGTGTGAGCTTTACAGCCACCCAGAGAAGCATACGGCAGCGGATCAAAATACAGCTTCTCCGATGTCGGTGCAAACGTGAACTGCCAATAAGTTGGCTTATAGAAGCGAGTTGTTTCGTCTAACACACCCCTTGTGGCTATACAGACAATTGTTGGCTGTCTATACGCAACTCCGGTTTAAAACTAAACTCCATAAAAACTAATTTGAACATCATTGTAGATTTGCCGTAGATCACTTATGTGATGGCACAGCAGTTCGTTGCTCACATAGTTTGGGTGTAGGGGTAAGAAAAACTGTTAAGAAAAAAAACTTTTTTTCTATACATTTTTGCGAAGTTGCTTTGGCCCGGGCTTGAACACAGACTCTGCGGAATGATAGCGCGCTCTGCTAACCACTACACCACAGCGGTCGCAGTTAGCCTACGACGAATGTAGTATCCAGGGTCCACCATGTGGAGGTTACATGGCTATATTTGGACAGACTTTTTATTTATTTTTTTTTTAATTTTTGTATTTTTTTTCTGTTGCGGCGGTTAGTTGGTTGGGAGTAAATTGGCAAATTCAGCGGGAATTGTACACGGAAATGGTTGGGATGGAATCGAGTGCTTCTTAAATTTATGCAAATGGTATTAATTTACCAAAAACGTGCCAATAAAAGGTCAAGGAATAAGACCAATAAAGATAAAGACCAATAAAGAAAAAGATAAAGGTAAAGGTAAAACAAAAAAAAAAAAACAAAGATGCATAAAGATAAATGCAGAAATGAAGATCAAGGTAAATTTAAACACTTTACCCATATAAGCGCAAAGGGGAATATGTACCAATAAAAGTAAAGAGGAAGATAGGGGAAGAAGAATTAAAATACAGGAAATTATAAAGGAAAGCATATATAGATAGAAACACAGGGAATCAACCTGGGAACTTTTTCGGGATTTTCGGTATTTTCGGGACTTGTCGATAAAATAATCGATATTCTTATCGATTTTGCTAACGATTTTGTTATCTATATTTTATTGATTTTGTTATCGATATTTTTATCGAGTTTGTTATCGATATTTTCATCGATTTTGTTATCTGTATTTTTATTAATTTTGCTATACATATTTTTATCGAATTTGTTATCAATAATTTTATAGGTTTTGTTATCGATATTTTTATTGATGTTACTATCCTAGTTTTTTATCGATACACATGATGTGACATCATTTGCCATGCCATGACATGCTATCACATCACTTAACATCACATCACGTTAAATCACATCACATTGCATAGCATTTTATCACGTTATCGAAAAGATAAAAACAAAGATGAAGACCAACGAAAATTTAAGCGCTTTACTTTTATAAGAAAAATAGAGTAGAAAGATAAAAATAAACATAAAGGAAAACAGAAACCCCCCCGCTCCCCCTATAGACGATTTCGTAAAAATTTAGTAATTTTTTAAAAATCATCGGCCGCATTGAATCCGCCATTTTAACTTTTCAAAATCTGATTTCGGATTCGTAATTATCGCCCACTATAACATCCCTAAAGACAGTGTCATAAAAATTTTATGATTTGTTTTTTATCATCCGCCATATTGGATCCGCCATTTTGAATTTCCAAACCGTAATCAGCGAGCCCTTGTACGAAATCTCGTTAAATTCGATTCATGGCTTCATATTTTTGCCACTTTTTATAAGCTGCTGGTCCATTGTGGAATGGCTCGAAACTTTAGCTGGTAAGTATCCGACTATGCGAATGAGAGCAGTTGTGTGTGAAACTGATAATATATTATTCATGCCTATGTATATGAAAGCAGCTTCAATTAGAAACTGGCTGTCACGAAATGGAATCTAGGAAAATGAACACAAAGAAAAATATTTTCAACATTTCTAAATTATTCGGAAAATGCTGCTTTGGGATCGAAAAAATCATCTCATTACAAAAATATGGAAGCTATAAAGAGGGACAGATTTTAATGTGTGCTTTTGTCGGTATAGATATATTACTCACGATTTTGAAAGGATGATGTGGAGTCATCTGTTTCCTTCAACGCGCCACCTATAGCTTCATGTCATAGTTAACTCATTTTCAAAGTTTTCGTTTGGATCTTCAAATTTGAATTTGTTTGTATGTATGTATGGATATATATTTCTAGACCAACTTTAGTGTAATCCAACATATGTTTCCTAACTGCAATTTTCCTGAAAGCCATTATTTTCCGCGGAAATGAATGTTGAAAACTGCATAATTTGCATACGAAACGGTACGCGAGTTTCGCCTGCCGCAAATAAAATTCCTTCTCGCATAAATAAATATGAGTATGTACGTATTTAAGCTTGGACATGTATGTACATTTGTACATATGTATATGTATTTATTTGCTGTCTGTATGCATCTACCGTGGACATTTTCTCTGAATGCTGCTGCATCGTGCAACATTTATTTCCTCCGCTTTTAGAAATTTTCAGGCCAACGCCTGTGAAGTGCACTTTTGGGTGCGCATAAAAGCAAAGCACACTTGCTTAGCCAATTTACCCTCTGCCATGCAATATGTACATATATATGTAATGTAATGATACCAAAGGCTTGCTGCCTCCCCTTTTTACATATGCATACTGCAAACTCCCCCCAATTACGCGCCTCGACTTGTGCGTTGGTGATATTTTATTGTCGCGTTATTTGTGCATTTATTCCACTTGGCTTTTTTATGTCTCACAAACGCCACTCTAACCCTTTTTCGTTTTGGTGATGCAGAGTGCACTGCAACATTTGGTTAATGCAATATTCTCAAAGCCGCCCCGCCCCGCCCCTCCCTCCCATTCCGCAATTGCCTAAATAGGCTTAACGACAATTTTCGCCGCTCGCAACAACGCGACTGATGATGCCTATGCATTCGACTTCAACAAGCGTAGCGGATATATGTACACTTTGAAAGGACATTCAATTCAGACTTACTGCGTACATCCTTTCGCAGTTATGCACATACACACATACATACATAAATATTTATTTATACATCCTAGTGCGCTTTTTTGTATGCAAAGGAATGCCTGCAGTTCTCATAGATACCACGCAGCTTTGCCTTGGGGGAGCAACTGCGACATTTGTTGGCGATTTTTGCAATATTCTGCATTTCGCCTTCTTTCCCGCTCGTTTGCATGTCGTTGCATGGCATTGTGATGGCTTTCGAACGACTATCCATTTCTATAAGGGATCTTTTGACCCTTCAGTGTGGCTTTCTTTGCATTTTGTACGAATGCGTTGTTGCGGAGACGCGGCGCGCTTGGAGGGAGGTACTTTTGCATCCAAGTATGTGTCTATGCCAATTTTATTTATGTGCTTGTGCCAATAATGTTGTTTTTGCGGTAATTGTTATTGCTGTTAATGCAATTTGGTTAGGATTAGTGTGTCGCATATAAATAGCATCTCTTTGCAATATTAATGATGTAAAAGAGATTTTAAATAAACACATTAGGATGTGACACAAAATTTTGATTTCAGATTTCTCTCCCACGGTAGGTTGGAACAAATTTGAATTCTTTTTCGTACCACCTGCAGAGTAAGACGAAACAAGTTTTAAAATATGACAACCAGCCTGTTTGTAGGTAAATTATCTTTAACCCTTTGTTAGCAATTTCTATACTAGTCATCAAAAAAAAAAAATCTAAACTCAATTTTTCACGATTACTTTGTCAAAAATATTGGTAAAATGAAATTTACAAAAACATTAAAAATTGTCTAGGTGCGGTCTACGGCCCACTGAAATTTGTACGATATATCGTACAAAGTTAGGGAAAGGAGTTATTATGTGGCATTTTTGGTACATTGGGTATCAAATGAGAAAGGTTTAAGAATGCTTTATTCTGAAAATATATTTGAAGAAGGCTGCTCTAAGATTTCTGAAGCAGTTGGCAAACCTACCTGTTTTAAAAAGTTAACATCAATTTAATTAATAAGTAAGTTCAGCAGTTCTAACACAGAAATACATACACATGTAGATAAACATATTTTTGAAGAGAGGTTTAAGCAAGCTTCATTTCTAAAATACTTCTGGAAGGGTATGTTAGTAAGGCTAATTTATAAAATATTTTTAATAGGGTTGGTAGAAGTTTAAAATTTAAGATTCAAATACATAAGAAGCTTAATAAAACATTACAGTACGGTTGGCAAACGAAATAAGTGTAAGAAAGCTTTGTTCTCCAAAATAATGTTGAAGAGGGTCGGCACCTTTTTTAAAAATAAAATAAAATTAGATAATTTAATTAGTACATCGAAGTATTTTACATATTCACACGAAATCGTTTTGAAAATATTCTAAAAGAAAGTTGGTCATATTTTCAAAACATAATAGATCAACTTTTTAGGTTTATATATAATATGCTGTCTGTCTGAAATACACGTACGTAATCTACATACCTACCCAATTCATAAGTACAAAATGTTCAACATTTTATTGTTGCATTTAATACAAATGCATTAAGTAGCAGGAAATGCAACCGTTTCTTGGAACAACCTGTGGTATACTAACGTGCTTTAATTTAACGGATTTCTTAGAATAAACGGAACGTAGAACATAGTTTCCTTAATTACTTTTGTCCAGAATTTCGAGCAGGGAAACTCAGATTTAACTTAATTTAAATTACCGTAAGAAAACGTCAATGGTTACTCAACACATCAATTTAAGCCAGAAGCGGAAATATTTTTTTTTTGACAGTTTTTCGCCTGAAATGCCACTTTAAAAAAATGCATGCAAAAAAAATGTTTGTTCTCATTTATTTTTGAGGAACATAAAAACGAAAATCTGGCAAGTCTCATTCTCTCGCCGCTCTCAATTACTGTAAGGCCGTAACTTAAGAATCTAAAATCGTAAATTTCTTATGGTAAGTGAAGTTTTGACTAACCGCCAACACAGTTTCTCATATACCAGTTACAGAAATTAAGTTTAGATTAACTGAGCTTTTAGCAAAATCAAGCAACACCAATGTATCTACTTACGGTGAGTATTATATTGCACCGTGCGACAGTAAATTTTACACACACAAAATTTTATATATTCGCGAAACCATGGCCCAAATATAGTAAAGCTGCGTTTTTAGTTTTTCTCTATGGCGTGAGGATTTTTTTGAAGGACTTTGAAATTTTGAAAATATAATTATGTACTTTAAAAAGTTCAGTGCAATGTAGAAAATCAGTATGACTATCAAATTAAAGGAAAAATTCTGTAGAATTAAGGCCAATTAAATTTTTCGGTGCATAAGGACGATAAGGTATTGAAAATGTCCTTTAAACATTTTATCAGCGAATATCCTTGAAATTTTACAATAATTAATTTCGAAAAAATTATATGTTAAGGACTAATATGCACTAGACCACATCCTCGAAATTCATCCTTCTAACTTTATCCGCTTAAAAAAATAAAACTTATTTAAAGAACATTTTCAATACCTATTCGTCCTTGTGAACCAAAAAATTTTAATTTTTTAATTCTACAGAATTTTGTCTTTCATTTGGTACCCATACTGTTTTTCTAAATTGGTATGAATTTTTTTAATAATTTTTGGAATTAATCATATATTTGAAATTATAAAGCCGCTTTAAAAAAATTTTGACGTCAGAGAGAAAAATCAAAAACGCAGTATTATTATATTTGGGCCACAGTTTCGTGAGTATATTGATTGCTTCAATTGTTTCGAAATTTTTTTTGTTTTTGTCGCGCGGTGTTTCCTTAACAACATGGTGAAAAGTATATAACTTGTTACACTTTTCTTGAGGAGATCAGAGATTGGGTTTCTTTGTTATATATGTACATTAGGGTGGTCCAAAAACAGTAACCTCTGAATTGTAATGTTACCCCCCCCCCCCCCCCTCCGATTGTTCTATATCGAAAAAAATATATCCCTATTTTTTTGAAATAAAAAAATATTTAGAGGCCGCTCGAAGCGCTCAAAGTTTTCCATGTAATCGTAAAAATGGTATAGAACTCGTGAAAATAAATATTTTTTCGATCGGAAAACTGGTTCTCTTCAGGAGACTTTCAATTGATTATTTGACCATTTTTTAACAATAACGCTTTTTTATTGGTCCTCTCATTGCATTTTTCGGGTTTTTTCTGTGGGTTTTTAGCGGACCAATAAATTATAGTTGCGATGAAAAAATGACTAAACAAACAATTGGGTATTATAATTGGGAATCTCATGCAGATAAACAGAGTTTTCCGATAGAAAATATTGTGGTATAAAAACGATAGATGATTATATCGATCGTGAACAGGACGTAGCGCACGGTAAAATGCGCGAACTGCACTATGATTTTCGAAATAAATTTGCATGAGTTGCAAGTGTTGTTCTGAATATATATATATATATATATTGAATATAATCACATTTTAGTTGAGATGATTAAAGTTTAGAACGTGTGTAGTATGAAGTAAATCAAACAAAGAAACGATTATTGCAACAGAACAAAAACACAAAATGAACAGCTAAAAGAAAGCTTAAAATTTACAAGTATGCATGTAAATAATTGTACATGTATGTATGTATGTATGCTCACAATTAAACGCATGCACACCTATGCGCATATTTTATTCGCAATGCTTTCATTTCATTGTCGATCTCACTTACTCATCTATTTTTTCATTGCTCAGTGGCCGAACGTGCGGAAGAATAAAATATAGTAGGTAGATATTTTTATTATCAAACTGCCAACTGCATGTTGTTATTATTTTGTTGTTGTTGTTGGTGTTACTGCTATTTTTACCATTATTTTGCATTTATATATTATACATATATGCAATATTTTAAATGGCAGTGGTCAGGCATCCAAACAGTATCTACTTGTGTGTGTGAGCGGTTGCATGTGTAGGTATGTGTACATATTAACATATAAATATCTGGTAAGTAGTTGTTGTAGTGGCGAGACCAATGAGTAGGCATACATATCGAAGGGGAGGCGCATATGCCATTATTTGTATATAAAAATATACAGGAAAAAAATAAAATAAAAATAAAAATAAAAAATGATTATACAAAAACAACAATGAAAACTTACAAGACATGCAATGGTAATTTATACGCACACACTCATAAATTTTGCAAATTTACAATAAAGTATGTATGTGTTCTCTTGTGGTCTGATACCGCCAGAGAGTAGGTTGTGCTTAGAGGGGCTCCCACCCAGAGCGGCAGGCTGGGCTAGAAAAAGGCTAGAAAAAATGGAAAAAAACATTAAGAGCGCTGCTTCAAAACCAACTAACTCAAGAGGGGAATTGTTTGAGATGCCGGCTGCTAAGTGTTTTGTTGTTGTATGAATGTAGAATAAACGAGCGCACAGCTGTAAAAAGAGCACCAATTCTCCTGCAGCGCCCAGCAGGTGGCAAGTGAAAGAGTTTCACTTGAAATGCAGGTATTAAAGAACAAAATTTGAGGGGGCGGCGGATGGAAGAAGAAAAATGCTTCCAAGACCGCTTGACTTGCGAAGCGCCAAGAGCGCGCTCTTCAACGCACTCGTCAAATTTAACGACGCGCGGCAGCACCATCAGCAAAGCATTACAAAAAAGAGCAACTCAGCGGCGGAGTGCTCCCCGCAGAGTTTTTTTTTGGCTGTTTATAACCTGAACCATGCCACCTCTCTTAGCTCCAATCGCCGCGCGGCGAATTTACAACACATGTGCCACACTTGAAGGTGTTTCATTCCACATTCGTTCCTGCTGCCAATGCATACGAAATGTGACTGCGTTGACTTTGTTTGTTTACCTGCTGCAACCGGGCGCTGAATGGGCGCATTGGGCATAGGTGTGCGATGTGAGAGCCCCGACATTCCTTGCGTGTTTGTATGCGTGCAAGAGCGTATACGCCTTGTAATGAGTTGATAAAGGTGGCGCAGGCGACAACGTCGACGCCAACAACACCATTCTCAACCGAACGGAACCAATTATCAAAATACTCACAATGAGAGCCTACATGCAATAAACGTACACACGGACATGCACCCTCGCCCATGCGAACGAATGCAGACAATTGGGAAAAATAAATGAGTGCCCATTGCATTTTTCTTATGATTTGTTAATATGTTTCTACGCGGCGCAGCGGTGCAAGCTAGTGCGTCAAAGCGAAATACACTTACAGTAAGGAAGGTAAAAGTGGAAGGTGAAGTTGGGTGGGAGGTTCGAAGTGGGCAGCAAGCAAGGTAGAAGTAAAAGACAATGTGGGCAAGTGGGTTCTTGGCATGACTATGAATTCGCGTAGGATTTGCGAAGTTCACAAGTTCATTCGATTTATTAAGTTTTTTAGCAATTCTCAACAGTTTTATTAATTAATCTTTATAAACTAAACTAGGCTAAAATCTCAATAGATTGGTGTAAATGTATTGCCAACGTTTTGAAAAAGACAGTAGCAGTACAAATATATGCTGAATTGCTCAGAAAATTTATTGGATAAAACACAACACAAAATTTGCTAGACTTATATGCAAGCTCGGTCAATGCCTTACTATAGTTCATATTACATGTATAACCCACTCCAATAGCTGAGCCGATACTAAGCGAAGAGTTGCCCGAGAGCAAAGTATCGCACACCTTGGACATGGATGTTCCTAACGTGCTGGTTTTGGAAGACTTATGAGATAAATATCACAATAACATGTCGGGTAATATTTGAACACCAGTGACAAAATGTGGTAAAATAAATACCTGGCGGAAGAAGCAGGTCACCTAGTTTCCACAACCAAGAGTTATGTATTGTAATAAGCCTCTATTTAGAGATAAGTCTTATTTATACACTTTTCGTTGTAACAGGATCTGGCGTGTTCCCTCAGGAACAATCTTTGAGAGAGCCCTATAGACACCTGCAGTGTTTTCAGGCGGAGATATATCCAATCAATATGGTGGCAAAGCCGGCAAGATATGCGTCAAGGAATGCGGAAGCTCTACAGCAAGCACACAATCAATGTTTACTGGGTTCCTGGGGCATAGTGGAAGCGGACAAATATGCTAGAAGCAAGAGAGTAGGCAGGGCAGCCAACAATTTACACACCTGAATGGTATCGAACGAAAAACATAGAGGCTCTCAAAGCCAAACTTTAGGTTCCTCACAGGAATATTGACTGAACACTGGACCATTGGCCACATGGCCGCCAGAATTCAGCTCCGTACTTCTGCAGAAGCTGCAGAGATGAGGAGCAGATAAAACCGGTCCAGCACTTTTAGTGTAAGTGCCCAGCACTCCGAGGAAAAGACCTCAAATTACTGGGGGCCACTGCTTTGAGAGGCTAAATATCGTAGGGAAAGCTCCACTGGAAAGACTGATGGGATTCGCTAGAGAATTAAGATGGCTCAAAGACATGCAGGGATAGGCATGGGAGAAACCCACCGGGGCATCGAAGGTGCTTTAAAGTTGCATCAACTTGGAACCACTCTCTGTTTTTACATATGTTGCACGGTTCTAAAGGATACCCTTGGTCGTGTGCTTTTTGCCCTTTCTATGTATAGATTCTTCTTTACATAGTTGGTGCTATATCTCGTCGTCAATTAATGTATATTTCGCTGGATTTTCAGCGCAAAGATTTAACTCGCCCCAGCCTTTAGACTACATAGTACTACAAACTGCTACTTCGAAGTCATTATTTATCAGTTTTGGAGCCATTTGGAGTATCTCAAATGGGCCTCTTCTTGCTCTTCCCATTTAGTTCTTGTAGATAAAAATGCCTAAGCTACAGAAAGCCTATTTAGTTTAAGAGTATAAACCCCCGCGATCAATGTAACAGCAAAAAGGAATTGAATTTCTTTAATTTACTTTTAACGGTAGGCGCTGTGGCCCATCAAAGTCGACTCTGCAACATCTGGTTCCCGAATTCGAGACGGCCGATTCGTTAAACAATCGGCCAACATCCGCATGTCCAAGGAATGCTCGATAGGCCGAGACATTGACGCTTTCCGTGTGAAAATGTGCCGGAGAACTCGAAGTAATCAATTCCTCGTATCTAATATCGCTCTCCTGATTATCGATGCACTCTAAGCACTACGTTTCTTTACGTTTACTTTCCGTTTTTTTT
>NW_023458566.1:3082909-3107475 GCF_013731165.1 Rhagoletis pomonella | reverse complement strand
GAATAGCGGTCCGAGATCGGCGCAACCTTTGTATTCTCTCAATCGTGGCAGCTACTACTTCCGTCACTACAATACCGTCGCCGGCACAGACGCCCGACGATCCTAATTGGCCTCCCGCCTCATCCAGTTACACCACGTCCCTCTCTCGCTTCTTGAACGCAAGCGAAATGTTTAAATCTTAGCCTTGAAAAGGCCTAACAGCTGAGAAGAAAATGCAGAGTTGTGCTGTATCCAAAAATCTAGGGAAGTTGGGGTCCGAAACAATGTTAAGTCGATCCGAATGGATTCCGATTGAAAATTGCCCGACCAGGACTCCTGTCGCCGTTGAAAGGACTTTGCATATCGGGGTTTTCGTCGAGCGCTTGCGATAAAAAACTCCTATAAGTATCCTGTCTGTCCAATTGATCAGCCGTGTAGGTTAATGTAAGTTCGCCAGCCTAATATGGAAGTAATCCGAAGCGACGCGAGATATGTTAGGCATTGGCTGGCCACTTCCGAAAGCGCACCATAACCCCCTTTGTCCAGGAGCAGTCCGCAGGTTGACACAGAAACTGCTACGCCTGCCTTCTCAGGAGAGATGACCCTACAGATGCTACAGAACCTAACTAATTCATCCAAGCAGTTTCGTCATGCACTGCGGTTGCAAGCCTAATTTGGAAGTGATTCAAGAGAGGTCAGGCTTTCTTTGACTAGCCTTTGTTACCGCTTCGTTGTAAAACTTTTAACTTACAATAGTCTTTCGAAAGACAAAAGTCATTTAAAAATTTAAATGAATTACAAATTATATATAGTTTTCTTAAAAAAAAATAAAAACGAATAAAATAAAAATGTAATAAAAAACAATTGAATAAATAAGTTGAAAATAAACAAAAAGTGTTTAAAAATTAAATTAAATTAAAATAAAATATTTTCCTTTTTAAAACTTTCAAAATCAAAAATAAAATAAGAAAAAAAAATTTAATCGAAAACGAAGAAAATAATAGGTAATTAAAAATTTAACCAAATAAAATAAAAAGATAACATTTTTATTTTAAACCAAAATCTAAAAATAAAAGAAAATTAATTTTCAAAAAGACAAAAAACCAATATAATAAAATCCTAAAAATTAAGTTATATAAATAAATATATTTCTTTTTTTAAAATAATAAAATCTTAAACCAAAAAGATAATTTAATTGATAAAATAAAAAAAAAATAATTAATTAAAAAGTAATAAAAAATAAAGTACCTTTCTAAAAATGAAATTTAATTAAAAAATTATTATTTTTTTTTAAAGGAATAAAAACTTGAAAAAAAAAAAAAAAATAAGAAAAATTTGTAAAAATTAAGAGAAATTAAATGTGTGTATATATTTTTCTTTTTAACACAATGAAATCTAATAATAAAAAGAAAATTAAATAAGGTAGACAACAAAGTATAGTAAAGAAAATTTTCGCTGCCCGAAGTTTCGAAGGCGAATCTCTCGAAAGGCACACCGCGAACTTAATGATATACAAGTGCTTTCACTCAAAATAGATTTTCACCACTAGTGGTGAGTGAGAGAGTTTTTTTCTAAGAATTTCGTACTAGAAAAACAATTCTCCAATTTTAAATCACAGTCCAATAGTGTAAATGTCGCATTGGTCCTTATTCTTAAAACATTAAAAGCATCCCTCGTACTTGTTACGATGCAATATGATGAATGCTTACTATTTTGCATTTACATACATTTGTTTAGTTTTGTTTATATTCAGTATTATTTTTTCTATTTACTATTAATTGGTAGTGAGAATATTTTAATTGTAATCACTGGCGTATTGTTGCATAAAATTGCCACCACGAATCCGTTCCTTTCGCCACCATTGCAGCCAAGTGAGAGAATTTATGGTCAACACTTTGATTGTTTTCTGCTTTGTGTATAGGCCAACTTGTTGATTCATGCATTATGTTATTTTATAGTTTGTGGTTGGAAACACTTGAGGCTATTCGAAACAGCTATGCACATACATATGCCAACAAGTAGCTACATATGTATATCAAATATATTATGCACAGATATACACTTAAACAAATATGTTCTATCTGCTTGGAGATTTAATTTTAGTTAAACCTCTGCCTTTTTTACACTTTGTGAAATATAAAGCGTACCAAAGTCATTTGGAATAAAGAATTAAATACTCGTACTTAATAAATCGAAAATTTGCATTATAAAGAATATTTTAATCTACTTTATTTTTATGAGTAAGGAAACAAGGGTAAGAATTAGTAAAATATAAAAAAGATAAGAAATATGTATGGTAAAAGAATATCTTAAGATCTGGTCCGGAGCCCATTTCTAACCGCTCGGCTAAAGTGGCTCATATTGACTACTGCGGTGTTCCATCTCTTAAAATTTTTGCCCAAGAGATACGATGATAGGCTAGAGGGCTGGTTCCCATCTGAATTCAAGCTAAAATACCTAAAGGAGAAATATTAGCCCAGTCCCACTATGATTGGTATGGCGATTCCGTCGTTTCCTGATAAAGTCGTAAAACTGCAGCTTAATCAGCCTGGGTAAACATTCCTAAAGAGGTGGGAGAATTTTTTCTAGACAGACCACACTCCTCAAGGTCAAGAAGTATTTCCTCAGACTAAGCATACATTTCCAGTTTAGTATTGGCCAAATGAAGCTATAGTTATGGTGACGATAGCGTCATCTTCTAGAATCTAATAATATGGAGTAGATTCATCTAATGATTGTTTTATCTACTCCCCAACATCAGCAAAGGCTATCTATGTGTCCTGCCTTCAACGACTCTTCAGTGGCCTCCCGTAAAGCTGTGTACCCAGTTAAAGTGGTAGTCTTTATCCCATCGGGCTATCCTCTTCCATATTTTTGCCTGGGTGAGAAATGAATCTGCTACCCAGAAAATGGGTATCCAGAGATTTTTATTTTAGTATCCAGCAGTGAATTGGTATATTAAGTGGTTTCGACGACTTGTTTATATGGGAAGAAAAAACGAAACCTTCAACAACAAAAATTGCCAAAAATTAACGGTAAGTCTTAGCTCCTTCAAGCTATCGCTTGTTCTACCAAAATGAATGGCCTACGAGGCTGTTTATTTTTGACGTAGAATACGTCTTACATTTCGATATGGAGGCTATGCTAAAATGTTGTAGTTGTAATTTTAAGAGCTTTACGTAAACGCTTATTGCACGAGAACTAATGAAGCGATGAAGTCTTTAAAGTGCTCTAGCAACTTACGATTTGCAGATATAGCTTCCATTTTCGGAATAAAGATTCTTTGGAGCAATAGAAATACATATGGTCGTGTACACATTTTATATAAATTCGACAAATATTGAAAATTTTAATGCAAAAAATTGTTGAAAATGTTGTTCCAAAATGCTCGAAAACCGCTCAAATGATTTTGTTTTTGTTTTCTTTAATCAAATATTCAAGATTTTTTATTTCATTTGGTATATGGGTTGATATTTTCTAAGTATGTTTATTTTATTAAAATATATGGGCATAAATAATTTTCCATACAAAATCACTTCGTCACCTTTTTGCAAACACGTGCATGCGCTAAAAGTAAGAGAAGGAGTCAAACAGTATGTGTGTGTAGGTATTTCGGCTTTTGAATAACAGATGGCCAAATATTTATAAAAGGCAAAGGTGAAGGGGAATATATAGTTGAAGATAATGGTAAACATAAAAGTAAAAACAAAGATAAATACAATGAAAAATATGAGGACGAGGATGCCGATAAAAGTTAAGATGAAGACAGAGGAAGGAAGATTAAAGTAAAGGTAATTATAGAGAAAAGAATATAGACAGAGACTCAACCTGGGGACTATTTCGGGATTTTAGAGATTTTCGGAATTCTCGGGACTTATAGATGTAATAATCGATATTTTATCGGTTTGCTTATCGATATTTTTTTATCAGTTTTGTTATCGAAATTTTTATCGATAGTATACTTGATTTTGCTATCGATATTTTCGGAACTTATCGATATAATAGACGATATTTTTTATTGATTTTGTTATCGATGTTGTTATCGATTTTGTAATCGATCTTTTTTAGATTTTGTAATTGATTTTGTTATCGATAATTTTGTCGATTTTTTTCAATATATTTATCGATTTTTTTATTAATTTCTCTATCTTTTTTGTTATCTATTTTGTTATCGATTTTGCTATCGATATTATTATCGATTTTGTTATCGATGTTTTTGTCGTTGTTGTTATCGATATTTTTTTCTTAGTGTGTGCTTTCGTTTTTGACTTGGATATGCTCTAAACCATATTTAAATTTAGCGGCTGTGTCTCCGATATAGCCTGCAAACCAAGACGAAGGCGCTGGACTGTTCCTTTTATTTGTTTATTAAAAAAGTGGCGCAAATATATATAATGCATATTTTTTGATTAAAAATTCTTATTTTTCACAGCCAACTTCACCAAAGCTATTTCAGTAAAAAATGATGTTAAGTTTTTGAATTCTATATGGATATTTACAGCAAATAAAAAAACATTTTCAACTTAAGTTGCTGGTGAAACCGGCTGTTAGAGCGCTACGTGAAAAATGAAGGTAGAAGGCTAAAATTTTCGCACGTTTATTTTTTTCTGACGAAATGTTCATATGTGATCAAAAGCAAAAAATTTGTCGTTTTATTTGACACAGTCTAATGTACACTTTTAACCGTACTCGCATTTTCGCACAGAGTGGTCGGGAATTTTTTATCCTTACATACCTATGTAGATACCACTGACAACTAGCATTATATGCACATTTCCACTTCATTGCACTGTGGGCGTCTAGCTGCCCGTATTTTTTTTTTTTAGTGGCCGACTCGTGTTCGAGTGCAGCCAATTCTACTGAAAATCCCTAATAATCGATGCAATCGGTGCATGTGTCAGCATATCGATGCGATAGCGCAAACATCAATGGGCGCGCTTGTAAAGATACACATGTCGGATACATGCAACATTCATACGTGCATTTGCAGAAGTGACGATATTTTATGAAGCAACATTTGAAAAAATGCCAATAAAACTACCAAAATGCAACCATGCAACGGCTAAAGTGAAGCGTTGAAGTGGTGCGGCGCAGAGTTGAGTGGAAGTTCGTGGGGAGAGCAGCAGTGCATTGCAGTTACTCGGCACCCATGCGAGCCCCCTCTCGCTTCATGTCAATCGCTGTCAATTTGTAAGTATGAAAAAATAGCTCGTGAAAAATGCAAAAATTCGTGGTTGCAGCAATTTGCCGGTTGTTGCATTTTTCATACTTTTTGTGTGCGTATCTTTTTTTGTTTTTGCAAAAAGCTGCCACATCAAGCCCACCCACTCCTACCTTTCGAAAGTGCTCAAGTGCAGCCATTATTTTGCTGCCACTCATGCGGTCAAATGCCTACTTGCAGAGACCCGCATCCGTATGCAATGTGGCCCTCGGCAGAGTGAGTTAGCGCGCTACGGATCAAAGCCGCGACGCGCGTAAATCGAAATGCAACGCGAATTACTTACGTCGAAAAACTGCAATGCAGCAGCGACGAAAAATTTTACCGGCAAAAAAAGTAGAGCGACAACAACAGCTGTACAAACCAACAAAAAAAAAACCGAATGCTAGCCACAAAAGAGCCAATCATGATCATGCAACAAGCGTGGAGGCTGTAGAAAAAAAGTGGCATGCTGCAGCATGAGGTGCCAGTTGCGATATTTATCCACGCCGATACATGCCCATCTACCTGCCTGCCTATCTACATATGTGCATATACATACATGTGTGTCTATTCGTTTGTGTCCTTTTTTAACAACTCAAAATTGGAGCAACCACTGTGACCTCACAAAAACTGACTGCGAATGCATCGCTGCGGCGTCGTTGCAACAATTCGCGAGTGCACTTGCAGCAGAGTGACTGCAATGACCAAAACAAACCCAAACAACAACGACCCTCATACACACATTCTTACTTACACTTAGTTAGTAAAAGCAGTGTTTTTAGGAAATATACATACATACATACAAACATATGTATATGCATTTGTGTGCGTTTGCATGCATCTGGCCGTTTTATAGGTGCGATATTGATGGCAATGGCCATTGTGGCGGCGCGTCGGTGGCATAATTTCGCGCGATGACCTTGACGCGCTTATCCACACACACACACACACACGCACACACCAACGAGCATATAAAGCAGTAGGTACATAAGCGCTTACATACTCCCTCTGGTTTGTAGTAAATACATAGAAATGTAGTAAATAGGCGCGTTGTCAGTAACTGTCTATGCAATTTAGCGTGGCACACACCGCTTCATGATGCAACAATCAATTGCGGCAGCACGCATCGATGTATCTATCAATATGCCCCTTTCCTTGCCGCGTTGCCACCTTTACATTTTGGGCTTTCGTTTTCAATCGTTTCTTGTTTTTTTTTTTGCTCGCGTGGTGTGGCATGCGTTTAAGCTGCCACACAGCCATTGCACTCTTTTTTTGTTTGGTGTTGCAAAGCGCTTTGTGCGTATGCGGTCAATTGCATGTGGCTGCTGGGTGGCAGCGCATGGCGTCGCGTCGCCGCATCGCGTCATTGATGTGACTGCCGATATCGATGCTAATGATGTTCGGCAGTCAATGTTTGATGGATTCGAAGCGCATTGCCTTGATGTTGCATGCTACATATATGGCTGGTTGGAGGTAGTCTGTTATTTACATATGTACATAGTTGGGAAAGAAGTGAAGAGTGCTGCTCTTTTTGTTTGGGTTATTCTTTTTGTGTGGGGCATAAACATGTTGCGCGTACGTGGAGAGTGCTTATCTCGCTGTATGCATTTAGGCATATTGCAGATAGCGTCACTCCTCTTCAATAAATCTTCACTAAATACTAAACAAATTCCCTTTTGGCATTTACCAATTCAGTGAACGAACTCATTACATCGTTAATTTGTCGGGGCTAAGGTGTGATTTTTGGATTCAATTCTCACTGCTTGAAAATCTTTTCTCCATGGAAATTTACCGATAAAATTAAGACCAAAACTCATGAAATAAATGTATAATTCTATTTGGCTTAAATTCGAAACATATTGCTCATTTACTTTAATAGTGTCAGAACTCAAAAAAGCAAAACTCGAGATAAACGGTTTTAAAGTTTTGAGTTTACATATACTCCCATAGTAAAAATGAATGTTCCAATGCAGACCCGACTAGAGGGCGGGGGTATCGGGGACTTTCCTCCCAGGCCCTTATCTCTCAAGAGAGTGCCGCACAGTGGGGCTAGAAAGGTTGCTGTGGACAAATCAATTTTGAGCGCTTAAAATGAACCGATTTCAAGTTTATTTATTTTTTAATAAAAGATAATTAAATTTCGCGTCGATCTATCCGTAGCGATTTTTCAAAAAAGCTCTGGATTTTCTGGAAAAATGTTCGAGCTTCTAAAGCTTTTCGCACTCATGTATTTCGGTCTCTCTCTTCTTGTTGCGGTAAATACGTCTCCCTTTCCTCTTCAGTTCCCTATAGCGATCCCAAATAGCACGCGTTACGCCCAAACGCAACGTGGCCCTGTATGCGGTATCTATTTTTCCCTGCAGCTTCTTGACACTCCTCATCGCACCAGCGTACATCGTGTGGCCTACTGTTGAGCCTAAATAAGCACAATATCGGATTATTAGTATCCATCATAACAGGTCACTGCCAAATTGGCAAGCATACCTATCGACTTGGCCAACGTTTACATGACTTCTGTAGAAACTGACAAGGTGGAGAGGAGGAGGAAACGATAATGCACCTATTGTGCCAGTGCCCTACTCTTTTCAGACGAAGGCTCTCTACTCTTGGTAGGCAATTCTTCGATCACTTGGAGGATCTTAGATGCGTGGAAATCAGGGATCTTCTAAAATTCCTGCGAAATTCAAAAATATTCTCATTGATTGACGATATAACCGGCTTATTGCGACAATTGGAAATTCGTAAATTTTCTTGCGTGAATCGGCAAGGCAATCGAGGTAGTCATATCTAGCAGCTTTGCTGGTTTTCGGCCGCGCGCGTACATCTCCTTCACTGGTTTAAGTACTCGTAATATCAGCAGGGTGAAAATAAATTAATAATGTTCTGGCCATCAATCACTAAAACGCCGTGTATACGTCATCGTGTTATAGATTCCGCAATTTTCTAACTTTCCTATATTATTTTTGGATATTTTTTCCTTATCAGCCAGCATTCCAAGCTCTTGAAATAACACATTTAGGCTCCGCCCCTTTAACTACGTCTCGAGTGTCATTCCTGTTCAACTCCCTATTTCGAGTTCACGTAGCTGGCATTGGGTCCCAGTGTGCAGCATCTTTTATCTCTACAACGGCGTGACAAGGAATTTTCGTTATGATATCGATTATTAGAGATCGATATTTTTTTTTTAATAATAATGGAACTCAATAATTCAACCGGTAAATAAAAATATATACATAATGAGGTACAGAATGACATTCCAGTTGTATTCTTATGAGAAGAGAGTTGGACTAGACATTCCCGAATATAAAATGCCTTTCACCTAATTGACTGACTAGATTGACTTGTCTTTCCAATAGCCACTACATTATCAAAAAATCTCCCGGTCTCAGAACAAAAGTTTGTTTTGAGAAGAGATCGCTTAGGGCGGTTTTTATATCGAATTCTTGTCCCTTTATATGGCAGCTGTTGTACCTAGACGTCGCAGAGTCTGTTGATTTCTTCATATTGCATTATCCATCGGCTTTTATGGATGACCATTATGTTAATTTTTATCTTCTCGAGGACATTAACCAGCGGTCAGTAGAAATTTAACCACCAAGGGTATGGACATTCGCTAATATCCTTACAAGTCATAGGATTCTAAAACATTCGCCGTGGTCGAAAAAAGATCACGGCGAAAATCAGCGTCTTTCAGAGGGCAATCGTTCTAGTTTACAACGAGATTCTTGGATACCGATACACTTAAAAATGTGTTTAGTATTGTTACTTCGTCTAACTGTTTCTCAAATGTTCCGCTAAATTCAATTAGTGAATTTAAAGTGTTGGGTGTTTATTTTGACCTCAAGCTCAACTTCACCACTCACACAAATTTATTGCTTTTAAATTGTTCGCTATGTTGGCCTTTATTTGTCGTAATTGCTCTTCGTTTTCCGATACTTATACTCTTAAACTTTTATACTCGTCCTTAGGTCGGCCGAGGTTGGAATACGCGGTATTTCTTTAGGGACCTTTTCATAAACTTTTTGGTGATTGTTCTTTTCCGACAGGGTGGGTGTATGATATATTTTGGAATGAATTTCCGTCATCCCTTGTCAAATTTGGTTTGGAGATAAACCGGTTTCGGCGTTGTGCCATCTTCAGTCTTATTTTTCGTTCTCCAAAAAGCCGAAACCGGTTTGTCTCCAAACCAAATTTGACAAGGGATGACGGAAACTCGTTTCAAACTACATCACCTTTTCATAACATTTTTGTGAATGATTAGTGTCTGTTCAGAAGGCATTTATACGCTTTGCTTTTCGCTCGATAAAATTTGTTCACCCTACCTTGTGTTATCGTTCGCTCTGGTTATTGATAAATAACATAAAGTCTAGGTGCTAAATCATTGCCTGATTTCAGCCTTATCTATGTACAAAATCTTGTTAAACTCTTTCGTGAACGCAAAGAGCTCTTTCCGTTGCAATTACCTCACAGAGCTGTTTTTAAGCAATTTTATACCGGCGACTTGAGAAAGATTTGGATTTAATAGGAATTTTTTACAACAGAATATTTGCATACTAAATTTTAATTGCCTTCAATCTATGGGGACTTACATATTTAGTTTTAGCTTCAGAATAAAAAATAAGGTATTTCGCAAAACTGTGTAAGTCCATACAAAAAAAGTTGTTATTGTCTGTGTCGAAGACAGACGTGCATCGAAGTATGCAGCGCAAAGTAAAAAAGGGCTCACATTTTAGTGACTCATTCATTTCGTCAGTGAATCTGAGAAGGTATTATTCATCTTCGTGCATCTGAGCAATTTTTTTTTTTTTTTAATCACCGCCGTTATTTTCATTTCTGTGATTCTTAACATTCGTCGCGCATTTACCACCTACAAATGCAAATAAATATGTAAACATTTGAGTGGGTATGAGTATTCTTATTTTCATCTCTATCCCGCCTTCACTCAACAATTATCTTATTTTCTGTTTATTATTAATTATTATTTAAACGTGCGCAATTACAGCAAAAAAAAAAAACAAATCGCAATTAAAAATCTTTTATGTAAGCATAAGCATTCCCCTAACCCTGCAAATTGAAAAGAAACCACTGCCACAGAAAAAAAAAACATTCCACTTCCTTAAGTTGACTTAATGCGAATTCCTTGCTTTGCTAACATTGCATTGTCAGTGTGTACGCCACTTTGTGGTGGATGCATTGAAGCAAGAATATGCAACGGTATGGTAACTACGCCGCTTCGCTCTTCATTCGGCTATAAATTATAAACGACAATGAATGCGGAAAAATAACTAAGTATGTATGTATGAAATATGTATCATTCACAATGTTGATAAAAGTAACAACAAAAGCAATTATAATACAGACTACATTTTTAATTCACATTTTTCGATGTTAATTAGCCGCGATTTTTAATTATTTCGTCGTAATCGTAGATGACAGTTGTTTGTATGTATGTATGTAGCTGCGGTGGAGTTTATTTTTTATTGTCTCGTTTGTCGTTTTCGTTGCTATTGTTGTGGCATTACTAATGTTTTGTTTTGTTGTTGTAATTAAATGGTTGTTTGATTTACATTTTTTAGTTTTTTTGTGAACAAAAATTTGTACGTTTTTATTTAAACTTGTTTAAAGACATGCAACATTCAAAAAATAAGTGATTTCATGGAAAAATCTCAAATGTATATGTATATACATATATATCAAAGGAGTCGTTAAATTCGATTGGGTTTTAAAACAACAACACCGAATTTGCGCTCCTTTATGCATATGACTGCTGTAGTAGATGTCATAAAGCCTCAGACATTTTTTGCTTTGCCCCGCCCAACGCATTTCTTGGATTGCGGTGATGTCCTTCCGAGGACATCAACCAGCCGGAAATAGACACCATTCCCATCAAGGACCTAGAAATTCCAGGTACATGCACCCAAATAGTAGTCCTTTAAATATTTTCCGAGGTCGGCATCAAGAGGGGGTTCTAATCCTAAGCTTTTGGTGATATTTTTCATTGGCGCCAGTTTTTAAATGGCGGTTCCCCAGCCCGACGCACAACCCATTGAGGGTGGGGAAGGGGGTGGTTTCTTAACCAAATACACGTTTATACAGGGAGCCGCTTGCTTAAAGACACACGCCCGTTTACAGCCGCACCTACTGGTGAACAGAGGCTACGACTGCTGCTACCACGCCAAAATTCTTTATATTGTTCATTTAAAGTACTTGCTTCTGCACTTTACTCGACCTTTTCTAGTCTGTAGAGGACGCGTTCAAGTGGTCTGCGGAGATTACAAAAGCTGTTACCTTCCCTTGAAACTAATAAAAGATTCAGAATCTTGATTCCTAGGTAAGGTGAGTGGGAGAGTGCATGCATTGCGAACTCCGAATTCTTAGACTAAATATCAGAAAAAAAAATTTACGACCTGTGGAGTGGTTTCGCTTTCGTGACACTTGAAAAAAATTTAATATTTTCTGTGGTGAAATTTATACGAGTACCATCAAAGTGGCATGTAGTGATTCAGCGTTGCAAAATTTGTCTTCGCTACAAAGCCTACTTCACTCATTCTATTACTCTTATTTGTGGTGCAAATGAAGCTTATACAAAAGGATTTATGACATTCTACACTCTGACCATTTATATTTTCTATGCATTCAGAATATCTTTGTTTTTTTTGGCCAACTTCAAAACTGATTGTCTTTCCTTTCTACAGTTATACGCAGAACTGTCTAAAAACCGATGCGCAAACAAAATTTTAAGCCGCGTTGCAATAAAAGGAATTGGCTTGTGTTGCAAGGGAAAATCTATGTATACGCGAATGCAAGTGGAAGGGAATTTGGAATACAAGCCGGAATTGGCTATACTAAAAAAAGGTGCTGAAAAACTAACAGCTGATATCGTATTTAAAATAGTTTCCAAACCAAAGGGGAGATTTACGCCGAGACATGAGTTAAAAGAAAAACAAATGCCCTAAAACGGTGGCCACGGCAACCAGACAGCCCAAGCAACAGTCAAGCTAAGAGAAAAGTCTGCAAAGGCCTAGAAAATAAACAAAAGTTCCGTGCACAATGTCCCTAGGAGTGTATTCGGCGGGCCAACTGCGACAGCAAATAAAATTTTCAAGCTGTGGGCTGGAGTACTGAAAATCGTGTATTTGTATGTGTGCGTGCATTATTCTAAAAATGAGGCGACTACCTATAACATACAATAACTAAGAGTATACTCACATATGTATGTATGAATGTATGTATGTATGTATGTATGTATGTGCGCATTTGGCGTTGGTGTCACAGCGCAACGAGGCGTACTTTTATGCCTAAATTCAACAGACGCCACGGCCGAGAAATCCAATTTGATGGCCCCTTTGGCCAACACCTTTCGAGTGCTGCGCATTGATACATACATATGTAGTATGTACATATAGACATACGCTTAGCTTGCATTTGTTGCAGTCAAGTGGAGGAAGCTTTGAAAGTTGGGTAAAAGCACTACGCCCATGGGCGCGATGTTGCGAAATTCTTGCGCTAAAACCAAAAAAAAAACAAGAACAACAACACAAATGGCAAAGAAAACTATTGCCGCAACTACATTGGTATACATATATGTACATATGTATATGCTAGGTATGCATTGACCACCGCTAACGTGTCTGGTTATGTCATGGCGGACGAGTGACACGCTATATGTACAGTTTCGCGTTTCAAATTTCGCTCAACAGTAATGTCGCGGCCAAATCGCAGAGGAAGTCTAAAACCCTTCAAGCAACAACTTGCACCACCACACACACAAACGCAGCCACCTACTTCTCACATGCATGCCAGCAACGTATATTAGATGGAATCTACATAGTACATATGTATGTATGTATGTCCGTCCGTGTGTGCAAACTCTCATTTCTATCTATCAACAACAGAAGCGGCAAAGTTTCAACCAAAGCTATGGCAACAGCAATGCCTACAGCTTCCTTTCGTTTTGCTAAAAGAACGCCAATTTCATTAGTCGCCCAACGCCATCAGTGTGGTGGCCGTGTCTAACGCAAACGTATTGCATATGTAGCACCTGTGCATGTATGTATGTGTTTACTACAATATGTATTTAGTTGGTGTGGTTGGCATCCTTCTCCATCAAGTATACGCACCGTGTAACCCCGCGAGCAACGACGCGATGTATGTATGTATGCCCGCATTGGGTACAATAAGAAAAATGCGTGCATTCGCCCAGTCCGTGTACTTTGTCGCAGATGCAACGGCCGTCGTTAGTCGTCAGTCGTCGGCCGTATTTGTAATCGGCAGCAAGCAATAAAACCAATGGAAAATCGACTGCAACAAATATTTAGCCGGATATATATAAAAACAATGCAGAAACGACGAAAATGGAAGGTTAGGCAAGAGGCGCAGACGTTATACGTGCTGTGTAGATAAGTATGCAACGGCTTTAGTGAACAGTGGTGCAGTCAAAATTTCAGCGCGGAAAATTTTCGCATATAAATAAATGATATTACGTTTTAACGTTATTTGAGCTGGAGGCCAGATCTTATTGAACAAATTTTACAGAAAATGTATTTCTTGAAGAAGTTAGCAAGCAAACATGCCCTGGTTCCTGTTGTGCGCTGCGTTTGGGACTAGTCACGTAAAACCTACTTCTAATGAAGCGTTCAAGAACCTTTAGATAGGATAGTCGTATTTTCATGGCGACCACGGTGAACGATTATACGAACTATGATATGCTGGCATGCAGCTGGAATGAGGTTCTTCAACATCTCGCTGAATTGTGCAACGCTCTGATGCGATCTTGTCTATGAGCGCCTGCGATCTCAATGCCAGCTTAGGAAGTGATCTGTGGTTCTACCATAGGAAAGTTCAGTGTCCATGATGACGGTCGATAACATACTGATGATGATCGTTTTCACCGTGGCCAGAAATATGGCGTTTTGTACTAAAATATTCTCACATAATGTGTTCATAAGGCAATATGGTTATCCGCAGATCGGGCAGTTGAACAACACCAGCAGCTTCATCAGGTGGACCTTTCTGCGCTATTCGATCCGAAGCTGGGTTTCAGAAAGGGCGACTCTCTGTCAGAGAAGCTTTTTAATGTGATGTTGGAAACTTTAATAGGAGTTGCCAACAATCTGTGACCCAGCGTAACCATAGACGGAATTGTTTTGGTTAGCGAAGTAGTCAACAGAAATTGAACAAGCAGTTGAAGACCAAAAAAAAGAGTTCGCTGGAGATTACGTCAACAACAGACCTATCACCCTGTTAGTGTGGGCTATATTTTCGGAAGAATATTGAATAACGCATAAAGCAAGGGCATTCACAAACTCAATGGAAGAACCCCGTCATGAGTAGAGTAACTGACATAACTTTAAGGTCGCCCTCAGTAAAATTATGTCAATATTATGGGTGGGTTATTACTACCAGGGTTGTTAGATCGATTTTGTTCACATTTCCTCAGAATAAGGAAACTACATCTTTGGAAAGAATATGGATATGGATATAGATATGGTAATGGAAATGGATATGGGGCTAGGTACGGATATGGATATGGAAATGGATTAGAATATGGGTATGGATATGGATATCGGTGTTGATATGGCAATGGATATGAATTAGAATATGAGTATGGATATGGAAATGGATATAAATATGATTATGGATATGGATATATGTAGATATGAATATGAACACGGATATGGATATGGATATGGATATGTATATGGATTTCAACAAGAGTATGGATATGGATATAGAAATGCATATGGATTATGGGGCAGAATACGAATATGGATTCGAATATGAGTTATGGAATAAGGATATGGATATGGATAAGACTATAGTTATAGATATGGTTTTGTATATTGATATGTGGATATGGATATGAATATGTTGATAAGGATATGGATATGGATGTGAATATGGAAATGGATATGGATTCAAATATGAGATGGATACGGATATGCATGTGAATATGGGAATTGATAGATATTGATGAGGATATAAATGTGAAACTTACATATCAATATATATAGATGCCAATACACCTAATAGAAATGAACACTCTCAACTCGGAGTTATACGTGGGTCGAATTCTCTTAGACAAGAAAATTTGGCAATGCTGGTTAAGATTGCCCTTTTCGCAAAGAATTGGCTCTCAGCAAAAGAAGAATTCTCTGCACAATACAGATTATAATTGTTGAAAAGGACGTGTGAATTGAATTCTGTATTATCCTCAGTATAAACGCGCCACTTTAGTCACCGCTAAACTTTCGTAATCACTCATTTCATCGTACATAGCGACCGATCACGTTGAGAATACAAAATTTCCACACTGTAACTCCGCATACGCGACTCGTTTTGCAAAGAAGAAAAATGTGTGTACCACTTCCTACGTTCCTACGCCAGCTTAGATGACAGGAACTAGACGGCTGCGGTGCTTAGGCCGTCTAAATCGCCAACTTTAAAGGGGCAAATGTACATACATATATATATGTACATTCGCGAATGCCAAATCTCCCTAAGACCACCGCTTTTACACGTTAACCAGTGGGTGCTGACCACCGCAGCAAACACCGCTTGCCTCTTGCTCAACATACCCGCAGGCCCAGCTTTTAAACGTACAGTGAGTGAGTGACTCCCGCCAACGCAACTGCAAACTTCAATTCCTTTCAATTCCAACTGCTTACGTCTGTGTGTATGTATTCATGCCGATGAAGCAGCAAATTCCCTTTGCTACCCCACTCATACTTTCAGATATATCCAATTTCTGCAATATATTCTATTCACTTCAGCTACCTCCTCTCCGGGCCATGCTGTCGTTCACGAACGCCTTGAATGACGCGATTGTTGCTGCTGCTGCTGCTGCGTCTGGATGCAATGTTCGCATTTTACGTTTTTGAATATTTGCATTTTTTGTTGTTGCTTTTGTTGATCGTTCTTGTTGTTGTTGTGTCGCTTTTGGCGTGACTATGGATTATGGTGGCTACTGTCTCACATTGTTGGGGGGTAGCATGTGAACGCGATTAATACAAACATACCGATAAACAAATGTGTATGGGTGTGTGCATACATATAAACATGTCTGTATGCTTGTAAATATGATATTTGACTGAAGTTGGAAGGCCGTTGCGTTTGCCGTTGCGTTTGCCGTTTTCGTTGTCATTCCTAGTATTTCTAGTTGAGACTTCCTTCCACCCATCAGCGTTTTGGCGGTTTCCCATCAGTCCACCAACTCCAGCCGCCCCATCATTTCGTTGAGCTGCTCAAATGTCGTTGTTAACGTTTGGTCACCTTCATTGCACTCTCTAAAGCCGCTGCCTTACGTACCTATCTGCATGTCCTCGCATTTGTATCGTGAACACCATTGAGCCTGCTTTGGCCGACAGCGGACACCCCCAGCGGTGTTGGCAAACTCCTATAGCCATCATCTATGTGTTTGCTAGTATCCGTACGCGTATTTGTTTCGTCGATGCTGTTCCAAGCAGAGTACTTCCCGCTACTTGCCAACGTTAACAGCCGCCGTGCCTCCTTCATTGCTTTTGGCCATCAGTAGTCTTGTTCGTCTGTTAGCCGCCATCCTCGTCGTCGTAGTCGTCATCGTCATCGTCACCCGCTAAACACATAAATTGTTGTATAAAATGCACAAATTCTAACGTTTGCCATACACACACACACTCCACGCCTCCTATGTGTGCAGTAAACTCCTCAACTCTTGACCAACAATGAGCAATCACTCACGCGCTTACATTCACTTCACCATCTCCGATAGCCGCATGGTCCATGCCATTGTCTGCATACGTTCTGTACTTCGAAGTCCACACTGGGCGCCAGCAGTAGCCTATCTGTGCCTCTGTTTAAGACTCCACATACATACTCGCTAATCGTAAACATGCAGAGGAACTCGTAGAGCGCTGGCCGTCTACAAATAACTCGAAGCTCTGTTTGGTATATTGTCGATTTTGCTGTTATTTTATTGTTTCTATTGTTGTTATTAACGTTAGAAATTCTATTCTCTTGTTTCTGAACGCGCTGATTGCAATGGAATAAACAAAGAAACACACAAAAATATGCACCTTTATGTAGAAATACATTTGTTTGCTGGCAATCTGACAAATACCATGCAAATGAAGCTCATCGTACTCCGTAAGCTAATGTGTCTGTCCATGGCGATTGTGAAAAGTTATGGATTTTCTTTGAATGAATTCGACGTATATAGTACCTATGATAATCAGTAGAATCGAAGGATAATTGAAATATTGCCGTTTAATGCAATAAACCATGGAAATAAATATATTGCAATTTCTTTCAGTTTAAGAATTTTTCCGCAAATATGCAGCAATTTTTTGTGAATTTGCTTGATATAAGAAACTTATTTGTTACACGAAATTGGCACACTAATTTTAATTACCTTAGAAACAGGAACCAAATAGCATACCAAATACGATTATGAGGAACAACTCGACGCCAAAGCCACCTATCGAGTCGAGTTTTGCGAATGTTTTTTTTTATCTCTAAATAATATAGTAGACCAGGTGTTTTCAAGAGAAAGGAGGATGGAACCATGAGCTGTGTGAGCTTTACAACCACGCAGAGAAGCAAATACAAATAATACAGCGTCTCCAATGTCGGTGCAATCGTCAGCTGCCAATAAGTTGGCCTATACAAGCAAGTTGTTTCGTCTACCCACACCCCCTTACAGGAAATTGTTGACTGTCTATACGCAAGTCAGGTTTAAAGCTAAACTCCATAAAAACTAGTTTGGAAATCGTTGTAGATGGCACAGCAATTCGTTGCTCACCTAGTTTGGGTGTAGGGGTAAGAAAAACTGTTAAGAAAAAAACTTTTTTTCTATACATACTAACCACTACACTACAGTGGTCGCAGTTAGCCTACGACGAATGTAGTATCCAGGGTCCACCATGTGGAGGTTACATGGCTATATTTGGACAGCCTTTTTATTTTATTTTTTTTAACTTTTTGTATTTTTGAAGTGGAACTTCTGTAGCGGCGGTTGGTTAGTTGGGAGTAAATTGGCAAATTCAAAGGAAATTGTACACGGAAATGGTTGGGTACATGGGCGTAGCCAGGTAGGGTGCTCGAGCCCCCCCCCTAACTTTGAAATTTTCCTTATATATATATAAAATAGTACCCTGAAATGCCAGCTTAATAGGGTCGAGCCCCTGTATATGTAGATAAAGAAAATGATAAACATAAAGAAAAAACAAGGATAAATATTAAGAAAAAGATAAGGATGAGGATACCGATAAAAGTAAAGAGGAAGATAGAGGAAGAAGAATTAAAATACAGGAAATTATAAAGGAAAGGATATGTAGATAGAGATACAGGGAATCAACCTGGGAACTTTTTCCGGATTTTCGGTATTCTCGGGACTTATCGATACAATAATCGATATTTTGTAGATTTTGTTATCGATATTTTATCGATTTTGTTATACATATTTTTATCGATTCTGCTACCGATATTTTAGTTGATTTCATTATGGATATTTTTTTCGATTTTGTTATGGATATTTTTATCGATTTCCCGATATGTTTATCAATTTTGTTATCGATTTTGTAATCGATACTTATCATCGCATTTATTATCGATATTTCTATCGATTTTGTTATCGAATTTGTCATCGATTTTGTTATGGATTTTTTTATCGAGTTTGCTATCGATTTTTTTATCGTTTTTGTTATAGATTTTTTTCACATTTGTTATCGATATTTTTATTAATTTTGCTATCCATATTTTTTATCAAATTTGTTATCGATAATTTTATCGGTTTGGTTATCGATATTTTTATTAAGGTTACTCTCCTAGTTTGTTATCGATACACATGATGTGACATCATTTGGCATGACATGAATGACACGTCATCGAAAAGATTAAAACAAAGATGAATATGTAACGTAAGTTTTACTTCTCCAGGCGCACTTAATTTTTCAGGGTTTTCGTCATCTAGAACTCCGTTTTCGGATTCTTCTTCATTTTAATATTAGGAAGAACAACTGTCATATGAATCAGCTGGATTAGTCAATAGTACATTTGTAATCAAAATGTGGTTAACAAAGTGTGATTGAATTCGTCAGTACTCTTATAATTTTTTTTTATTTCGGTCCGTCATATAGGATCCACCATTATAGATTTTCAAAAACTGGCTTCAAATTCGTAATCAGCTACCCCTAGAACCCCCCATAGAGGATTTCGTAAAAATTTAGTATCTAATTTTTTAAAAATCATCCGCCGCATTGAATTCGCCATTTTAAGTTTTCAAAATGCGACTTCAGATTCGTAATTATCACCCACTAAAACATCCCTAAAGACAGTTTCATAAAAATTGTATGATTTGTTTTTAAATCATCCGCCATATTGGATCCACCATTTTGAATTTTCCAAATCGTAATCGGCGAGCCCTTGTACGAAGATTCATGGCTTTATATTTTCCACAGTGCAGTGGAGTCATATGTTTGCCTCAACAGGCAGATTATAGCTTCATGTTATAGTTAACTAGTTTTCAAAGTTTTCGGTTTGATCTTCAAATTTTAATCTGTTTGTATGTATGTATGTATTTACATTCCTAGACCAACTTTAGTGTAATCAAACATATGTTTCCTAACTGCAATTTTCCTGAAATCCATTATTTTCCGCGGAAATGAATGTTGAAAACTGCATAATTTGCATACGAAACGGTACGCGAGTTTCGCCTGCCGCAAATAAAATTCCTTCTCGCATAAATAAATATGAGTATGTACGTATTTAAGCATGGACATGTACATATGTACATTTGTACATATATGTATTTATTTGCTGTCTGTATGCATCTACCGTGGACATTTTCTCTGAATGCTGCTGTATCGTGCAACATTTATTTCCTCCGCTTTTAGAAATTTTCAGGCCAACGCCTGTGAAGTGCACTTTTGGGTGCGCATAAATGCAAAGCACACTTGCTTAGCCAATTTACCCTCAGCCATGCAATATGTACATATATATGTAATGTAATGATACCAAAGGCTTGCTGCCTCCCCTTTTTACATATGCATACTGCATACTCCCCCCAATTACGCGCCTCGACTTGTGCGTTGGTGATATTTTATTGTCGCGTTATTTGTGCATTTATTCCACTTGGCTTTTTTATGTCTCACAAGCGCCACTCTAACCCTTTTTCGTTTTGGTGATGCAGAGTGCACTGCAACATTTGGTTAATGCAATATTCTCAAAGCCGCCCCGCCGCGCCCCTCCCTCCCATTCCGCAATTGCCTAAATAGGCTTAACGACAATTTTCGCCGCTCGCAACAACGCGACTGATGATGCCTATGCATTCGACTTCAACAAACCTAGCGGATATATGTACATTTTGAAAGGACATTCAATTCAGACTTACTGCGTACATCCTTTCGCAGTTATGCACATATGCACATACATACATAAACATTTATTTATACATATATGTATATAGGTATGCATATATGTACATCCTAGTGCGCTTTTTTGTATGCAAAGGAATGCCTGCAGTTCTCATAGATACCACGCAGCTTTGCCTTGGGGGAGCAACTGCGATATTTGTTGGCGATTTTTGCAATATTCTGCATTTCGCCTTCCTTCCCCCTCGTTTGCATGGCATTGTGAAGGCTTTCGAACGACTATCCATTTCTATAAGGGATCTTTTGACCCTTCAGTGTGGCTTTCTTTGCATTTTGTACGAATGCGTTGTTGCGGAGACGCGGCGCGCTTGGATGGAGGTACTTTTGCTTCCAAGTATGTGTCTATGCCAATTTTATTTATGTGCTTGTGCCAATAATGTTGTTTTTGCGGTAATTGTTATTGCTGTTAATGCAATTTTGTTAGGATTTGTGTTTCGCATATAAATAGCATCTCTTTGCAATATTAATGATGTAAAAGAGATTTTAAATAAACACATTAGGATGTGACACAAAATTTTGATTTCAGATTTCTCTCCCACGGTAGGTTTGAACAAATTTGAATTCTTTTTCGTACCACCTGCAGAGTAAGACGAAACAAGTTTTAAAATATGACAACCAGCCGGTTTGTAGGCAAATTATCTTTAACCCTTTGTTAGCAATTTCTATACTAGTCATCAAAAAAAATAAATCTAAACTCAATTTTTCACGATTACTTTGTCAAAAATATTGGTAAAATGATATTTACAAAAACATTAAAAATTGTCTAGGTGCGGTCTACGGCCCACTGAAATTTGTACGATATATCGTACAAAGTTAGGGAAAGGAGTTATTATGTGGCATTTTTGGTACATTGGGTATCAAATGAGAAAGGCTTAAGAATGTTTTATTCTGACAATATATGTATATGAACAAGGCTGCCACCTTTCAAGAAATTCAATATCAATTTAGTTAACAATTTATATGAAAAATTTTATTATGGGTATAAAATTTTAGGGGTTTAAGTGAGCTCAGTTTCTTTAAGATTTCTGAAGCAGTTGGCAAGGCTACCTTTTTTAAAAATTTAACATCAATTTAATTATTAAGTTAGTTCAACAGTTTTAATACAGAAACACATACATATGTAGATTGAAGAGGATTTAAAAATTGCAAATCAATCTAACTGACAATCTAAATGAAATATTTGAGTATGGGTGTCAAACGGAAGAGGTTTAAACCAGTTTCATTTTTCAAATACCTCTGGAAGGGTGTAAGTAAGGCTAATTTATAAAATATTTTGAATAGGGTTGCCATAAATGTTGAAGAGGGTCGGGCATTTTTGAACCGAAATCCGAGATAGGGTGTTTTTCAATAAAACTCTGAAATAGGGCGTTCTTGAAAAGTTTTTTGAGTTAGGGCGTTTCGAACTGGCTGCCGAGATAGGTCGATCTTCCACACAGCAGGCGATATAGAATTGCTCGCTGTAAAAAAAGTAAATATCTTAAAAAGGCAAAAACAGGCAACATCAAATGTGTATATATGGAATCAGGGAAAGCTAAATCGTGAACAATCTTCTTCATTTGACAGATCAAAATTTCGGATACACTATATTACCTCAAACGAGAAATTTGAAAAAAAAAATATTTTAAATATTTTTTTTTTTTTTTTAATCTTCAATTGTAACCATTTTTTAGGCTTGCATAAGATTATTTATAGAATAAGAAATCGTGAAAAAATAAAACAATGGGTATGTAGATACTATCAGGCCGATTCGGAACCGGAACTCCCTGGGAGTTTTCTCTCTTTTCCCTTTCCTCCTATCATGAATAAAAATTCCCTGAGGATTTTTTATATTAAATGGCGGAGTTGAGCTGTCAAAAAAGTATCAAACAGCTCTTGCGAAGTTTGAATTTTCTCCTTCCAAATTTTCGGGGAAAATGCTACTTCCTGGGAGTTAATTATTGGAGGATTACTTTCTCGGGAGAAACAAATTCCCGGAGAACAAACTCTCTGGGTGTATTCAGAATTGGGCTGTATGAATGTATGTATGTATGTCAAATCGAACCTTCTGATACTACTTTCTGTCTATTTCCGCGGTGCATAAATATGTAGGAAATTTCACTTTCAACTGTGTAACTAGACATTTGTATGCGCATAAAAATATTAATGACTTCAAAAATATAAAAATTTTATTGAAAAATTAAAAATTAAAAGTTCTCCAAGCGCCTTGCCTGACTTGAATCGTGCTAGCGAAGCGGTCAATGGCACTGTGAATATTCTTCGAAACTATAGAGAAAATGCTGATACAAATTTTTCTGATATATTTTCAAAAGTTACCGATATCGCTAAGAAATTGCATTTTGACATTGTCCTTCCTCCGAGAGCGAATAGACAAAATTTTCGGGCTAATTATCGTACGTTTAACGCTGAAGATCATTATCGAAAGGCAATATTTATACCGCTATGGGATAATATTTTGCTCGATCCACGAGAAAGATTGCCGAATGAGACATTCAATATTTTTGATTTGAACTTATTACTTCCATCTAAAATTGGGGAATATAATACGCCTTACGAAAAAAATAATGCTATCAAACGCGCAAAATCGCTTGGAAAACGATACGAACTTTTCTAAGAAAAATACGGTATCAATTTGGAAGGAGAGTATAAAGCGTGATTGAAACGATGGATAAATAAAGAAAGCGAAAAGCCATTCCCAAAATCAGAAGCAGAAGTTCTTGGTAAATGCGACGAATATGCTTTTCCATTGATTAACAAACTTCTCCGCATTCTGGTCACACTTCCAGCCAGTAGCGCTACTTCCGAAAGAAGTTTTACAACCCTTCGCCGGTTAAAAACATGGTTGCTTAGTACCATGAATGAAGAAAGACTGATAGGTCTAGCACTTTTACGCGTACACTTAGATATTGAAATTGACATTGACAGGTCTATTCTGCGCTGGTAATAAGGAGTTTGTAACCGGTAAATAAAGTTCCTATCATTTTTTAAAACCCTTTTCGCATTCTGTGTACTCTTGTAACCGGTAAATTTTGTTACCATCTCATAAGCTTTTAACAAAGTATTGCCCCGCGAAATATACAATCCCAGAATTTGCACAATTCTTCATAGCTGAATTAATAATGAATATTTTAACTGCATTACCAACGTACCTAGAATCGCGGTGACAAGAACTGGTAACATTTTTTGGTAATGCAATTTTCCGGTTACAAAATCTTCGGTAAGGTGCAGAATAGACCACCAAATTCACAAAATGAAAGGTAATATCATATCACAAACCACTCTACTTCACACTTCATAAAAAATACTCGAACCTATATTTGCATGAAAAAATAAATTAGGGTTAGATGCCTGTAATTTAACGTTATTTGACAAGTTGATCCCAATTTGCATAAACGGCCTTTATTTGCATTAACTCGCGCATTATCCTCTTTCAAATGTGCATAAGCAGTCGACACAATCGAAATGTATGGCAACATGGTGTGATAGCTTTCGGGACCAAAACAACAAATCAGCTACTTCCTAAATGTAGAAAAGTGTCGTCTGTCGGGGCAAAATTGTATGCGCATTTGTGTGTTAGTTAATTTGCATAAGCATGCCCGTCTGTCTCGCGTTTTACACTCGGAAGTTTGCCATTGCTTGCTGAGGGGTGACCGCTGTTAGGGAAAAGCGTTTCGAGTTTAAATGTTGCCCGTACCAGCAATCAAACCCAAGTCCAACCGAGTGATAGTACGCACCTGCAACCACTCAGCCACATCTTCTATACTAATTATATAAAGAGAAGTCCCTTTTTTTTGTAAATTTTGTATATAAATAGCTTTCGGTAACCACCATGTTTTAGGCCAAAAAAATTTACTTTTTTTCGGGTAGGTGGACCAGGGACCGGTCTATTCGAAAAAATCTAATTATGGTCCGATTTGCTTAAAATTTGGTACGTAAGTAGCTTTTTAGCATATATTAGCATATGTGATCAATTTTTTCCGAGA
>NW_023458566.1:3082474-3082809 GCF_013731165.1 Rhagoletis pomonella | reverse complement strand
ATTTTTTCCGAGAAGTGGACCAGGGACCGATCTATTCGCAAAAATCGTATTTACGGTCCGATTTGCTCAAAATTCGGTACGTAGGTAGCTTTTTAGCATATATTAGCATATATGATCAATTTTTTCTGAGAATTGGACCAGGGACCGATCTATTCGAAAAAATCTTATTATGGTCCGATTTGCTTAAAATTTGGTACGTAAGTAGTATATATTAGCATATATGATCCATTTTTTCCGAGAAGTGGACCAGGGACCGATCTATTCGCAAAAATCGTATTTACGGTCCGATTTGCTCAAAATTCGGTACGTAGGTAGCTTTTTAGCATATATTAGCA
>NW_023458566.1:3076278-3082464 GCF_013731165.1 Rhagoletis pomonella | reverse complement strand
TTTGCTCAAAATTCGGTACGTAGGTAGCTTTTTAGCATATATTAGCAAATATGATCAATTTTTTCTGAGAATTGGACCAGGGACCGATCTATTCGAAAAAATCTTATTTACGGTCCGATTTGCTTAAAATTCGGTACGTAGGTAGCTTTTTGCCTGGATAAGCTTATAGATTCCTGTTTTCCAATTTTCATGCAATTTCGAATATAAATAGCTTTGAGCAACGACCATATCAAGGGACGAAGATTTTTTTGCGCCAATCAGAAACAACGGATACTGTCAAAATATAATTATAATATATAATAAATCTCAACTGATATATATTTTTAAAGCCGTTTTTTAGTTTTCGCAAGGCTCGAGAGCGGCTGAACCGATTTTTTTGAAACTGCCACCTGCCGCACGTGTCCCAAGGATGGTTTTAGGCAAAAAAAAAATCTATATGTAAAGGGGGCGTGGCACTTCCCATAAAAACCGAATTTCTCATGCTACATATCTCGGAAAGTGTGCATGGTAGAGTTCTGGAACTTGGTATGGAGATATACGAAATCAATCGCATACCCTTGGAGAAAAATTTAAGCTATTGTAAAAAGGGGTGTGGCATCTCCCATACAAACCGAATTTTTCATATTGCATATCTCTGGAAATTTTTTGGTAGAGTTCTGGAACTTTGTATGGAGATGTACGAAATATATCGCATACTCTTGGAGAAAAATTGGAACTATTGGAAAAGGGGGCGTGGCATCTTCCATACAAACCGAATTTTTCATACTGCCTATCTTTGGAAGTGTTCATGGTAGAGTTCTGGAACTTGGTATGGAGATATACGAAATCAATCGCATACTCATGAAGAAAGAGGGCAGCTGTTGGAAAGGGGGGCGTGGCACCCCCCATATAAATCGAATTTGTATACTGAATATCTCTGAAAGTATGCATGATACAGTACTGGAACTTCATGTGGAGATATGTATGTAGTTGAAATCAAGCCCATACTCATGGAGAAAATTTGGCCTATTTGAAAAGGGGGTGTGAGGCCTACAAACGTACCGACCTTTAGCTATCTTTGAATGTATTTTTTAGTTCTTCTGTAGGTGTGTTTGTTAGTGAAATCCTCCTAAATGGTTGTACGGATTTTAACGAAACTTTTTGCGTATTTGAGTGGGTCTCTGGATGGTTTAGTTTCACAATTTAATCCGACAGTTGGCGCTGTATTTGAGTTATTACTAAAAATCTTATTTATGATCCGATTTGGCTAATGTTTTAAATATGTATGCAATACTATTGCAAAAACGTGCTGCCAAGTGGTGCTGAAGTTGAGCTATTACTAAAAATAGCCAAGTGAGTAAAGGGGCCGTGAAGGTCAGATTAAACCGACCTGTTGCACCATTGGGTATATCGAACGCTCCTGCGTTGCGATTGGCCCAATGGATGTGATTTTCCAATATTATTATGCGTTAAAACTTTTAAGGTATTTCGTCTGAAATAAGTATATGTATATTGCATTTCTGTAGAACAATGATTCGCACCCATTTTGAAATTTCCACCAACTATACTGTAAAGCTTCTAGGACATTCACTATAGAACCGGGTTGTTGCCGCCAGGGAGTGAAGAGGAAAAAATTTATTTCGGTTTGCGAATAACCGTGCTATAAAATGCCGCACAACTGGAGAATTTCAAGAACTTCTTCACGGATATAACACTTTCCTTAGGTTATTTAAAGCGGCAAATGACCACCAAACCATAGTCTTAGCAGAAGCAAAAAGTTTCAATAAAACATTTAAAAATTTTGGGCGGGACGAAGTTCGCCGGGTCTGCTAGTTGTGATATAAAAACCATGGAACAGGACGTAGCGCACGGTAACATGCCCGAACTGCACTATGATTTTCGAAATAAATTTGCATGAGCTGCAAGCGTTGTTCTGGCATTAGTCTATTCTTTATTTTTAAATTACATAGGAAAAGGAAACTCTTAGGCACGATGCACATTAGAGCGATACAATATGAAACCGATACGATATGAAACATATAACGCTAGCGTATCGGCCAAACGACACGGTTGGCTTTTGTACCGCATATGGTATCGCTTATCGTACCGCTCTAATGTGCACCGTGCCTTACTCTTTTTGAATTGAATATAGGCACATTTTAGTTGAGATGATTAAAGCTAAGAATGTGTGCAGGATGAAATAAATAAATCAAACAAAGAAACGATTATTGCAACGAAAAAAAAAACACTAAATGAACAACTAAAAGAAAGCATCAAATCTACAAGTAGGTAGATATGTATATATGCATGTAAATAATTTTACATGTATGTATTATGTATGTATGTATGCTCACAATTAAACGCATGCACACCTATGCGCATATTTTATTCGCAATGCTTTCATTTCATTGTCGATCTCACTTACTCATCTATTTTTTCATTGCTCGCTGGCCGAACGTGCGGAAGAATAAAATATAGTAGGCAGATATTTTTATTATCAAACTGCCAACTGCATGTTGTTATTATTTTGTTGTTGTTGTTGTTGCTGTTGTTACTGCTATTTTTACCATTATTTTGCATTTATATATTATACATATATGCAATATTTTAAATGGCAGTGGTCAGGCATCCAAACAGTATCTACTTGTGTGTGTGAGCGGTTGCATGTGTAGGTATGTGTATTAACATATAAATATCTGGTAAGTAGTTGTTGTAGTGGCGAGACCAATGAGTAGGCATACCTATCGAAGGGGAGGCGCATATGCCATTATTTGTATATAAAAGTATACAGGAAAAAATAAAATAAAAATAAAAATAAAAAATGATTATACAAAAACAACAATGAAAACTTACAAGACATGCAATGGTAATTTATACGCACACACTCATAAATTTTGCATATTTACAATAAAGTATGTATGTGTTCTCTAGTGGTCTGAGACCGCCAGAGAGTAGGTTGTGCTTAGAGGGGCTCCCACCCAGAGCGGCAGGCTGGGCTAGAAAAAGGCTAAAAAAATATGGAAAAAAACATTAAGAGCGCTGCTTCAAAACCAACTAACTCAAGAGGGGAATTGTTTGAGATGCCGGCTGCTAAGTGTCTAGTTGTTGTTTTTCGTTGACTTGTATGAATGTAGAATAAACGAGCGCAAAGCTGTAAAAAGAGCACCAATTCTCCTGCAGCGCCCAGCAGGTGGCAAGTGAAAGAGTTTTAGTTGAAATGCTGGTATTAAAGAACAACATATCAGGGGGCGGCAGATGACAAAAGAAAAATGCTTCCAAGACCGCTTAACTTGCGAAGCGCGAAGAGCGCGCTCTTCAACGCACTCATCAAATTTGACGACGCGCGGCAGCACCATCAGCAAAGCATTACAAAAAAGAGCAACTCAGCGGCGGAGTGCTGCCCGCAGAGGTTTTTTTTTGGCTGTTTATAACCTGAATCATTCCACATCTCTTAGCTCCAATCGCCGCGCGGCGAATTTACCACACATGTGCCACACTTGAAGGTGTTTCATTCCACATTCGTTCCTGCTGCCAATGCATACGAAATGTGACTGCGTTGACTTTGTTTGTTTACCTGCTGCAACCGGGCGCTGAATGGGCGCATTGGGCAGAGAACATTGGGCACCGGTGTGCGATGTGAGAGTGCCGACATTCCTTGCGTGTTTGTATGCGTGCAAGAGCGTATACGCCTTGTAATGAGTTGATGAAGGTGGCGCAGGCGACAACGTCGACGCCAACAACACCATTCTCAACCGAACGGAACCAATTATCAAAATACTCACAATGAGAGCCTACATGCAATAAACGCACACACGGACATGCACCCTCGTCAATACGAACGAATGCAGACAATTGGGAAAAATAAATGAGTGCCCAATGCATTTTTCTTATGATTTGTTAATGTGGGTTTCTACGCGGCGCAGCGGTGCAAGCTAGTGCGTCAAAGCAAAGTATGTACGTACACATGCAGTAAGGAAGGTAAAAGTGGAAGGTGAAGTTGGGTGGGAGGTTCGAGGTGGGCAGCAAGCAAGGTAGAAGTACAAGACAATGTGGGCAAGTGGGTACTTGGGATGACTATGAATTCGCGACGGATTTGCGAAGTTCACAAGTTCATTCGATTTATTAAGTATTTTAGCAATTCTCAACCGTTTTATTAATTAATCTTTATAAACTAAACTAAGCTAAAATCTCAACCGATTGGTGTAAATGTATTGCCAACGTTTTGGAAAAGACAGTAGCAGTACAAATATACAAGCATCTCTGCTGAATTGCTCAGCAAATTTGTCGGATAATTTTCTCCGCATAACAGTAGGCAACAGAATGCTGTGCGTCAAATTGGATTGATGCTGTTCCCGGTAAGATGAAGATGTACTGACTACTCAACAAAATCTAGTCATCCATTGGTCGCCTGCTAAACAAGAAAGTAAAGAAGGACCCCAAAAAATTTTCTATATTTTCACAGAAAACTTCACAAAATTAGCTAGACTTATATGCAAGCTCGGTCAATGCATTCCCCATTCTATTTCGCCTTACCATAGTTCATATTACATGTATAACCCAATCCAACAGCTGAGCCAATACTACGCGAAGAGTTGCCCGAGAGTAAAGTATCGCACACAGTGGACATGGTTGTTCCTAGAGTGGCAGTTTGGAAGACTTATGAGGTAGATATTGCATTAACAAGTGTGGTAATATTTGAACACCAGTGACAAAATGTGGTAAAATTAACATTTAGTGGAAGACAGGTCACCTAGTTTCCACAAACAAGAGTTATGTATTATAATGAGCCTCTATTTGGTGATAAGTCTTCTTTTATATACTTTTCGTTGTAACAGGATCTGGCGTCTTTTCTTAGGAGTTATCTCTGAAAGAGTCCTATAGACTCCCAGATCACTGCAGTGTTTTCCAGGCTGAGAAATATGCAATCTACATGGCGGAAAAGCTGGTGTGCACGATCGACCTAGCTCCATCTAAACTTGGCGACTAATTCGATATGCGTCAAGGAATGCGGAATATCCCTACAAGCCCAACAGCAGCATATAATCAATCTTTACTGGGCTCCTGGGGCATAGTGGAAGCGGACAAATATGCTAGAAAGGGTTCTGAGATGGGACTTGTGGAAGAGTGTGCGAGAGAGTGACCAGGGCAGCCACGGACAGTAGGTGGAATAATTTACACACCTGAATGGTATCGAACGAAAAACATGGAGTTTATTAAGGCTCTCAAACGTTAGGCTCCTTACAGGAAAACTGACAGAACACTAAACCATTGGCCACATGGCCGCCACAATTGAGTTCCGGACTTCTGCAGAAGCTGCAGAGATGAGGAGCAGATAAAACCGGTCCAGCACTTTTAGTGTGAGTGCCCAGCACTCCGAGGAAAAGACCTCAAATTTCTGGGGGACCACTTCTTTCAGAGCCTAGATGTCTTAGGGAAAGCTCCACTGCAAGGACTGATGGGATTCGCTAAAGAATTAAGATGGCTCAAACACATGTAGGGATAGGCATGGGAGAAACCCCCCGGGGCATCGAAGGTGCTTTAAAGTTGCATTAATTTGGAATCACTCTGTGTTTTTACATATGCTGTACTGATTCACCTTGGTCAGGTGCTTTTTGCCCCTTCTATGTATAGATTCTTCTTTAGATAGTTGGTGCTGAATCTCGTCGTTAATTAATGTACATTTCGCTGGATTTTCAGCGCAAAGATTTAACTCGCCCCAGCCTTTAGACTACATAGTACTGCAAACTGCTACTTCGAAGTCATTATTTATCTGTTTTGGAGCCAATAGTATCTCAAATGTGCCTCTTCTTACTCTTCCCTGTTAGTTCTTGTAGACAAAAATATCTAAGCTACAGAGAGCTTACTTAGTTTAAGAGTTAATCGTAGACAGAGACTTGGGTGGAGTTGCCACAAGGATCATAGCTACCCAGTATACACCCCACTATCAATGAAACAACAAAAAGGAATTGAATTTCTTTAATTTACTTCAAAGTCGACTCTGCAACATTTGGTTGGGCCGGTTCGTTAAACAATCGACCAACATCCGTACGTCTAAGGAATGCACGATCGGCTGAGACATTGATGCTTTCCGTGTGAAACTGTGCCGGAGAACTCGAAGTAATCAATTCCTCGTATCTAACATAGCTCTCCTGATCATCGGTGCACTCTAAGCACTACGTTTCTTTACGTTTACTTTCCGTTTTTTTT
>NW_023458566.1:3067214-3076178 GCF_013731165.1 Rhagoletis pomonella | reverse complement strand
AAAAAAAAAAAAACAAAAACGCACACGACACACGTCACACGTTACTCTTACTACCGTACATGGTGTACGCTGTATGCCAATAGAAAATACAAACACACACACAAGCATACACGCGCGCACACATAGACAACCTTTAGACACACACACACCACAGATACAGAGGTGACACCGGCAAACGGGAAAAGTGAAAAATTGTCGTATGCGGGAAAGTTCGCGCCGTCGTCGCCGCTTGCCGCCAGCCGCCAGCCGCGCGCGCCGCTCACCGCTAACTAAGCTGCATACGTCATCAACCGCCAATCAAGCAAAAGTAAAGAAAATATACAAAAAGCAAAAAAAAGAACGCTGAGATTATTTTGCACGCATACGCGCGCCGCCTGAATTTGCCGCTGGCATTGCGCGCTGCTAGTTGTCAGTCTGTGCCGCTACACGCCGGCACTTGCCAAACGCCGAACCGGCGCGCAAGCGAGCCAAATAGGCAGTCAACTAGCCGGCCAGCCATTCGAGCAGTTAGTAAGTCAGCCGGCCAGCTAGCTAGCTATCAAGCCAGCAATGCTAGCCGCCAGCCAAAGGCATAACCGCAGCAGCAACAGCAAAATCAACAGCAGCAGCAGTGTGTTTGTGTTAAGTCGCGTCGATTCGAATCGAAACGAATTGCATTGAATTGAGTTGAGTTGAGTTGAGTAGAGTAGAGTTGTGCTGTGCTGTGTTGTGTTTACGTTGCGTTGCGTTGCGTTGCGCTACGTTCAGTTGAGTTGAGTGGCACGCGAGTAACATAAATTTTTGCACATAGCGCGCGCCATAAAAAAAAAAACAAAGTAATATACAAATAGATATAGGTATTAGTGACAAAATCAAAACGCTTTGGCTGTGTGCCGATAATTTTTGAACAAAAAAGACCAATGTGTGCGTTTCGTTGTATGTGTGGCGTAATCGCGCTTTTTCCGGTATATTTTCCTCGCATTATGCATGTGTGACAACAAAGCACGCACACATACACACACACGCACACGCATGCAGACGCTCACTTGCACTCGCTCGCCTACAAATGACACACATTATACGACGAGTTCCAAATTATTATCAAGTCAATTAAAATACATACGAGTGTATTACTTAGATATGTATGTATTATTCTAAATTATATTTGTGTGCGTGTGATGAGCACAAAAAACACATACCTACGCACTATTTCAAGCAAAAGCGAAATAAAAGCTTGTAAGAAAGACCCACTCACACATACACGCTCTAAAATGTACTTCCGTTTAAGTGCAGCGATTTGCTTGCTTGTACATTTGGGTAGAATACGAACACAGTCATCAAAATAGACACAGCTATTTTTTTACATACACTACAGTTTCGCAGTGAATAGTGTGCGGCGCTCTGCTAGTGTCTGCTCAGGTGAAGTGTGTCAGCGTTTAGGAAATTAGTGAACGTTATCGGAGGAGAGAATGGAACATCATTGCGCGAGGCAAACAAAAAATATATATGGATATGTATTAATTTTTAAAGAAGTATGTATGTATGTAGTTCGGTAGGGCTCAAAAAAACAAAAAAAATAGTGCTTAAAGAAGTACGCAGTTTGGTAGAGCTTGTGCTTCTCACAGCCGCAATTGAGCGGCACGCTGTATAAGTTCGTAACCTAAACTTTTTAAAGCGGTTCAAATTATGGAAATACATATTTGCCTAAGTCTACAGTAGGCCCTGGTTAATTGGGCGCCCTTGATTGGTGTTCCCATTTACTTAAACCAATAACTCGGACAAAAAATTAACCCTTGAATCGATAGATCAATTAGTTTTTAGAGATTATTAAACAAAAACTTTCTACTGCCCATTTAAGCGGGACATACTGAACAGAAAAAATTTAGAAAGACTTTTTATATATTTTTTTTAAATTTATTATGTAATCTGCCTATATCTACGGTGGCCAAAAATCAGGACATTTCTAAAGCATCGAATCCGAACATAAAATTTTGTTTTTAGAATAAAAAGGCTTAATATAGTTTTATTTAAAACAAAACAAAGAGAAAAAAATTAAAAAAATTTTTATAATTTTTTATGAAAATGTAACTTACAATCTAAAAAAACACGTGAATCAAAATTTCAAAATTTGTAGAACATTTATAAAAATTCGACGAATTTGAATAAATATTCATCACAATCTGAAATATTTTAATCACATATTCAAATTTGGGCCACTTACACGTCCCGACTTTTAAAAAATATTAAGCGCGACAATTTTCTCAAAATCGGTACTGTCCCGCAAAAATCGGTACGAATGGTCGTATATCATAAGTAAATGTCGGTATATCATAAGTAAATGATATCGTTGTGTTGTGACTGTTTGTTAATTAAATCCCTAAAGTGGCAAGGGAAAGGAAGACCATATTAGGGCAGGACTAACCGCAGCTTTCACAGAGCACTAGTAATTGGTTTAATTGCTTAGAGATTTGAAATGGGTTATAACACCTTCCGCTGTTGCTTTTTAACTCACCGTGGATTTCTTCCTCTGCAAGGCTTTAAGGCAGATCCTTTTACTATGATCTTGGATTACGGTTGTTCTTTGAGTTAATATAGTAAATTTATTTAATGGAAATGGCACATTTTTCCAAAAACAATTGTGAATGTTTTCTCTAAAGCTAAGTTCAAGTGTCATTCGTATATAAAATAGGGACCAAAAGAGGTAAAGATATTTATTGTTAGATCATTATTTTTTATTTATATATACACACATATTTTTTGATTATTTTCAACCGTTATAATGGAGAATGCGTTTTAGGGCCGTTTTAAATGTTTTATGATCTAAAATTTAAAACAGAAAAAATTATTTTTCATCGAAAAAGTAAATATCGTAAAATAAAGGAAAAAATTTGAATGGAAAGATCATCTGTGCACTATTTTATAAAATATTGGTGTATTGAAAGCGGGTGTGGTTATTGTCCGATTTCAAAATTTTTGTATGTCTTGCTTAGTGTGATAATATGCATTCCGTGTACCAAGTTTGCGGAACATCGTTAAGCCGTTATAAAGATACTCAATATTTAGTGAGCCATGCCACACCCCTTTTTTAAGTTTTTCAAGAAGATTTTTTTCTGGAATCTGAGAATTTTAGCATGAATATTAGGGCGGGTTGATTTGTATGGATGAAAAAAGAAATTAAAAATCGTATAGCAAAAACGTAATCTACATTCAATTCTAAGAAAATTCTCTGAATAAACCATGGGTCTAAAATCAAACCCTAATCCGCGCCTCTCGACTTGAAAATTTTTTTCCTCTAAAATTATTTTCTTTTTTTGAAATATATTATGTTTTATTATATTATATTATAGTTTATGCAATACAGGTTTTGTTTTGAGACTAATCAAAATATTCAATTATCAAAAAAGCAAAAAAAAATTATATAAAATCTTTTTTACTTGGGTGAATATTTTTTAATGAAAAAAAATTTTGAGTGTAGAAAATATACAAAGTGCAAAAGAACTACCTTACTAAACAATTTAATTCAGAAAATTCGATTTCTTTTTGGAAAAACCTATTTTTTCTAATATTTGTTTTTTTTGCAAAGGCGGCCATATAAATTTTCAAGTCGAGAGGCGTGGATTAGGATTTTATTTTAGATACATGGTTTCTTCGAAGAATTTTCTTAGAATTTTATGGAGTTTACGTTTTTGCTATTCGATTAAAATCATAAAAATAAAAAAATCAACCCGCCCTAATGAATATATAGTCATATATCGTAGATTTAGCATTTTTCGTAGATACCGTGGCACAAAAGCCCATTTGTCGGGCCCATTTTTGCATAAATATGCGAATTGTTTAAGTGAAAGAAGCCACGCTTATTTTTTAAGTATTGTACAAATTTTTTTTCTTCCAAATCATTGTTCCGATTTTTAACTTTAGGTAATTTGCTTTTAGCAGTTATTTGAATTTTGCAGTTTCTCTTTCAAAAATACCGATTTCAGTCATTTCTTTGCTTAGTGAGACCAAAGAGAAATATTAGTACCAACACACGTTTGCTAAATTCTGAGCTATTTAGCTGTTTTATCATTCTACAAAAATACCATTTTAAAGGTATCGTTGATATCAATCCAATTTCGTCCATTTCAATTCCAACCTATCTTGGACCAAGGTAACTAAGATAAAAAGTATCTCCAGGATATCTTAGTTTTTTCCCGGTGCGAGGAGCAGGCCGACATGGCTCGATCTCTCTTCATTTTGGCATATACAAGTACGTATATATACGATCTACATATCTATCTCAACCTTCTGATGCAGAAAATCGTGTATAAGTAGAATATAAATAAAATAAACAAATTTTGGAACTGAACTTAAATATATGACAACGCCATTAAGATTTTCAAAGAAACATGTTACACCCGCTTTTTGGTTGGGAATCAATTTTTCAAATTAAGTTTGAAATACTGAACCAAATAGTTAAAAGCAATTTTTTTAATAAATTTTAAATGAACCTTCGGATGCTTAAAAAGGTCCTAAGGGAACTTTGAAATGTTCTAGGGTGCGACATTTCCAAATACGTTGAATTCAAATGAATTCAGTTACAGTTTTCATCAAACTAGTCGAATTGCAGTCGTTTATGGCTGAAAATTTCCTCAAGAATTTACAAAGAATTCCACGTACCTAACTTTCCCAAGATTTATGGATATGAGTTATTTGGTCACCGGTGACTGAAAACAGTGACCTTTTGGAATGTTCTGCACAAAAAATTAGTCGCGAGAGTACGCCAATGGGTTGGAATTTTTCATAAATAAAACAACTACAGATGCTAACTATTCACCCACTGCCACTGAAAAAAAAATAAAAATTTTAGGAGTATCTAAATTCTATTTTTAAAAATGTCAAGTTTTCTTATTTAACAAAACAAGTTGGAGGTATCATGATAAACGTCGCTAGGTTTACATTAAAATCCTCATATTAGCAACGAACCCTTTAGCGCATTTGAATGTTTTGAATACAAATATTAATCTCATTATCGTAAAAGGGATTACTACTAGCCGTCCCATTCACTAGCTCAATCATGGACAAAATACCAAATATCTCGAGCAATAACTAACTAACTATCTTTCCGACGGCATTTAAATGATCAAGAATTAAGGTTACGCATTTCCAAACTAACCAGCTGGGATTTAAATAAAAGGAAAAATATATTTCTTCATTACATAGCAGGCATATTGTTATGACCAAGGAACGGGTTTTATGGAAATTGCCTTTCCTTCTACTAAAGAGATAGGGTACTATATTCGATTAAGAATGTCCACGATTTAGCTTTTCCTGATTCCATATATTCATATTTGATGTTGCCTTTTTTTTGGCTTTTCTAACTTTAATTGTAAAAGGCAAGGAAAAAGCCCTTATTCCTGATAATATGAAAGTTGTAAACGTTCCATATATAAAATGGGTGCCACTTGTATCAACTCACGTCGAGCGCACGTTTAGTAGGCTTTTCTTCGCGAAAATCGATTATTCTGCCATAAAACTTCAAAATACATCTTGTGTTTAAATGTTACCACAACTATAGAGATTAAAGATTTCTGAGTTAAAAACTGGAAAGGAGAAAATAGTCAAGGATTCAAAGTACAAATTTTTCATATGTAGATATGATGAAACTACATAGTTCATTTATTTTTTTCTCTTTTTATTAGTATTTCTAAAATAAGTGTATTTTTTGATTATTTTTGGGTTTTTGCCTTTATTAGTGCCTTCTTTTGCCTTTTTTGCGACTCCTAGAACCTTTTCCTGTCCATTTCGCTATTCTATATTGCCTGTTCTAGCCTGTTTCGTGATTTGATTTTGCCTTTTTATAGGTTTTTAGCTCACTAAAATCCGTTCCCTGGTTATGACCTTATCGGCCAAACCATTTACTAAGAAACTCTGCGTATAAGATGCACGCAAAGCCTTTCCAAATTACATTACTTTCCTACCCTGTCGGAAGCATCAACAACAGAAAAGTAATCTTGCCTGCATTCTGACCGACGTTGCCCTAAGTTAAAGAACTTATTGGATATCAATTGAGTCCTACTGGGCAAAACCAGTCGAAGCGAATCTCAATATTATAGTTTTATGTATTTCTCCGAAGCTTACTGAAAAACACTAAGGCATTTATTTCAGATACTTTCCCCAAACATTGCATTGCATTGTTTCATTATTGAATACCCTTGGGCCTATAACCTGTACTTCCAAATATTTATTAACTGTTTTGAACTTAAAATTATTAGATACTTTAGAATATCACTGATTCTTAACTAAAGTAGACAGTTTACATCTGGGTTAAGGTAGGTACAGGAAAGGTACTAAGTTTTAGCTTTCTTTGTTTGCAAGCGTTAAAATTTATGTGGATTCGATAGACAATGCGCTGTTTTAGGATAAGATCGATCTAGCAGGATTTTCGACATTTTATGGCATAATATATAAACTAGGTTTTCTTTCATTTACCAAGTCTCCCAGATTAAAAGCTTGAGCACACTCAAAAATGTATCGCTTCACCTTCACAATATATCAGTAAATAAAAAACAAAAAAAAAAACTTATAAATTAATTAGGCTACTTCTTTTTTTACATCCAGAAACCAATAACAGACAAACGCGTTGTAAATATATCGATAACTATGGTAAAAGAGCAAGAAAATATGAATTCAAAGCACAAGTGAATGATATAAAGAAGAAAATGTAAACGAAATGCCGGCGGTTGTGATAAACCAAATTAAAAAAAAAGGTAATTTAATTCCACGTTTGAACAATTAAACGAATAATGAAAATTTCAAAAAGCTATGCATCGACCAGTCGGCAATAACCAATAATTACACCAACACGATCTTTAATCAGCTAACAGCCAACAATTTAAATATGACTTCCAACTCACCACCACCACAAAGCGGCTCGCGGCCCGATAATACAACATCTCCATCGCCTTTTCGTTCACTGCTATCCAGCCCACTGCTGATACGACAACGTGCCACCATCGCTGCACGCACATCGTCCGCCACTTCATCCGTTCCATCGCCCGCGTCTCCACAGCCACCGCCACCACGCCCCGCTTCCGTGTTGCCAAGTTTCCTTGGCAGTCCGCTCACACCACCGCCGCACCATCACACTTCCGCAGCCGCAGCGGCAGCAAGTCAAAGTGACGATAGCGATGCGGTACGCGAACAAAATCCTAAGCGTCGCGAATCAGCCACCCCGCCTGCATGCTCTTCGACCGCACGAACACCAACACCCGGCGGCGAAACGATTGGTGGTGGACGCATACCCTCGCCCGGTGGCACAAGTGCGATCGGCGGTGGCGCGCCGGCTATTTCGCCGCATTCATCGAACGGTTCCACGGTAACAGTGCCGCAACAATTTTGCCTGCGTTGGAACAACTACCAAAGTAATTTGACGAGCGTTTTCGATCAGCTTCTGCAAACCGAATCATTTGTGGATGTGACGTTGGCCTGCGATGGACACTCGATTAAGGCGCATAAGATGATACTCTCCGCGTGCTCGCCCTACTTTCAGATGCTTTTTTCGGACACTCCATGTCAGCATCCCATAGTCATAATGCGCGATGTCAACTGGTCTGATCTCAAAGCGATCGTGGAGTTCATGTATCGGGGTGAGATCAACGTAAGTCAGGATCAAATTGGACCACTCTTGCGCATAGCGGAAATGCTCAAAGTGCGCGGCTTGGCAGATGTTAGCGCGGGAAGTGTTTCTGCAGAAGAAGCAGCGGCCGAACGTCTACTTAAAGAGCTGCACTCTCCTTCCAAGTCTACTTCACCCAAAAGAGGTGGCGGCAGCACCTCACCCTGCTCGAAACGTGAACGGAAGGATTATGCTGATACACTTGGCGATAGCGATGAGCCGCTCGGCTATCTGGATGCTGAGAAGAAGCTGCGCTTGGGTCGCACGGATTGGGATTTCAGCGCGGCGACCAGCGGAAGCACTAGTGAAAACCTCGGCAGTAGCGCCAGTAGCAACCTCGAACTTCGCCTCTCGCCACTGCACCTATCACACCAACAGCAGCAGCAGCACCAGCAGCTACAACAACAATCGCGCCATGTGCGTAAGCGGCGTTGGCCATCAGCCGACATGATCTTCAATCCGCCACCAAGTCCCTTAAGTGGACTAATTGCCGCAGAACGCGCCGAACGGGAACGCGAACGCGACCGTGAGCGAGAACGCGACCGCGACTGCACTTTAATAACACCACCTCCATCAACATCTGCCGCCGGCGGTGCACCCCCTTCGAGTGGTGCGCAGTCCAGCCGCAGTACGGCGCGTCTGACACCCTCTCTACTGGAGGCCACAACGCACCTCGACCTGGCCTCACCATCAACGACACCAGCACCCTCACTATTGCGTCCAATGCGCACACCACCCGGCGTTGCGCAGCCACATCTACCGTCGCATCAACAGTCGCAACAGCAACAGCAACATACGCACCACCAACAGCAGTCTCCCCACTTGGCTGGACAAATACAATCTCAAGCACCGTCGCATCTCCTGCATTCACATCGCGCATCGCCAGCCTCATCAGTGCCTGCGACGCCTACACACCCGTCCAGCTTGCTTAGTGGGCAGATGACACCGACATCGGCCGGCATGGGCGCCAGTAGTAGCAGTGGTGTGGGCGGCCGCTCAGAGCAGGGCGGTGGCGCCGGTGACTCGCGATTTGCGCTGGGCTCACAAGCGGCTGCAATGGCGGCCGCCGTAGCTGCGCAGATGGATTTAGGTGGCATGGGTATGCAGCATGCAACAGGTCCACCCACAACACATGGGCCACATCATACACCTTCGCTAGCCGATGATCTGGAAATAAAGCCAGGCATTGCGGAAATGATACGCGAGGAAGAGCGGGTAAGTTCAATTATGTAATTTACTTTCACTGAAAATAAATCATGCCAGCTACTTCTTGATAAACATATGTATGTATGTATATTACAATAAGCTTACTTTTATCAATGAAACCACCT
>NW_023458566.1:3061435-3067114 GCF_013731165.1 Rhagoletis pomonella | reverse complement strand
TATGTATTTTTATTTACAATATAGGCTTTTAGTTGCATTCATTCAATATTTAATTCGAAATGTTGAAGAGCCAGAATCAATTTCATTTTTTTATAAGCAGATAAAAAGAAGATAAGTGTCAGTCAGTTAGACAAGAATTCAGTGTCGGTGTGCGCATACTCAGCGTCACTTTGTGCAGAGCGCAGCAGCTGTACCGACAATGCGACTTAAACAGCATCCACTGAGCACAGCTCAAACCAGTGCGCTTGCTTGCCTTTGCTGCAGTCGGAAGTTTTTTTTTTGTTTTTTTGTGCCTTTTCGTGCCGCGCGCAACCTGGGCTTACTTACTGTCTGTTGGTTTGTTGGTTTATTTTGTAGGCCCGCTTGGCCTGCACTGCGCTTTGGCGTCGTGATTAATTGCACTTTTATGTGAGTGTTATTTTTTTAAGTATTTATAATAATTTTTAATATTTTTCTCTCACCCCTCCTCTTCGTCTTTAGCGGCTTTATACATACATACATATTTGTATGTGGATGCTTTTATTTGTAGCTGTGCTGGGTTGTTTATGCGCGTCATTAGATGTATTTGTTGTTGGCTTTTGACTGCCGACTGCTGGCTGCTGACTGCTGGCTGATTTTTGTCGGTATTGTTTGGCACGCAGTTCAATGAACTGCTGCTGTTGTCTTTTCTCGACATGGTGCGATCAATTATGGATTTTAAAATAAAAAGACTCTAAAATAAATATTGTAAAAGCCATGCGGAAATCAATATATGTAAGTAAGTAAGTAATAAGAAGTACATACAAGGTGGTGTCAATGTAAATTTGTGTGTAGAGAAGAATGTTTGTGAGAATGAATCCCTTTTTTAGTTTTTATGATATTAAAAGTTTTGGAGCATAAATGTGTTGATCTGTGTAAAGTGTCATTTGAATTTCTTTTACAACTCCCTTTATGACTCAGAGAGTATTAAATCTATTTATTTGTCAAAAGAATTCAATCTATTAATTTTATTTCGAATTTTCTATTTGGGTGGCAGTATTTTAATACATACAGTATTGCACATATCTATAGCACCTCCATTTCAAAGTGATATTGTTTTGAACTTATGTTTAATTATTTATTTTTAAGGATTTTCAATTAAAATACAGTTCATTCTCTAACAAAACTCATACAAACCCAAGCTTAAAACTTTTTAAAAGACTACAAGACAAGACAAATTTTCATCCACATTTTAAACTTTTTTTCAGAAGCGTTAGAATTTTTTCGAGTACGCAGTTTTATAACCCATTAAATTTTAGTCTGATAATGTGCAAGTTTACATGGCTAAAAACTACCGTTGACTTTTTAGAGTTTTTTTGTTTGCTTCCATATAACGAATAAAGACAATTTATTTTTATATGGAAGAAACCCGCAACATGAAATGAAAATTAAAGCTACAGTACTTATCACAATTGTACACAACCAAGTTTTGACTATTAATTTTTTTCATTATTTAATTTTAATTATTATTTTTTATTTATAAAAATGTTTATTATTTAACAAAAACCGTATAAATGCAGCTGCAAACTTTGTACAATATTTAAAAAATCAAACAATTTTCGCAAACATTTCGAGCTTTTTAATAAATTTCTTAGAAATAGTGTACAATTTTGTAGTGAATAAAGTGCAAGTTTAACATAGCTCGAACATAGCCGACGATTTTTTCACATGGAGAAAATGAGCCTTCACCTTTAATAAAAAAAATCCAAAAATCAACGGTAAGTCTAAGAAATCTAATTGTTAATTTTTTTAATATTGCACACAGGTTTTTAACTTGGATTTATATGGTTTTTGTTAAAGAATGAACTATATTTTTATAAAAAACTAATTAATGTCAAATAAAAAAATTAATTGTCGAAACTTTTCAATATGTGGGTGGCGTATAATTGTGATAAGCACTATATTATCTTGAAAATGTCATAATGAACGAAAAAAAAGTGATATTCAGGGTATGAATTCTGCAAATCGACTACGTGCCTTGCATACAGAGTACTTCGCGGACGCAACGGGCTTCAAAGTAAGTAAGTCAGTTGTATGAGGCGTAACAACATCTCAGTCTCCGGATCAACGCTCTTGCAAATGATTGCCTTTATACCATTGCCTTTATACCACACAGCGCGGTATAGCTATCAAATCGACGGATACCGCGCTGGAAGTCATCAACATATATAGACAACTATTTGTCCAGCTATACTACTTTTCACCTTTAGGATATCGACAGAAAAAACATCGAAATCGATGTCGATTTATCAATTTTAAAAAAACGATGTCGAAAACATCGACCATAAACATCGATGCTTTCGATATTTTGAAATAAATCTAGAAAATACTAAATATGAGGTGAGTTGCAGCAGCAAAAAGCAAAATACCTCCCACCATAAAAACTTTTGGAATGCAAAAAAGCAGTTTTAATGCAAGTTTCAAATGTTTTCTTACAGAATTATTTATTCAGGCAGGCGCCAAAATTCTTACATACAAAATTGTATTTATTTCTTAAAATATTTTGTTATTTTAGTGCGATTGGCTTCTATTCTGCTAAACATATTTGCCATAATATCGATGCATCGATAATTAAGCATTGTATGGAAAACATCGATGCATCGTTAGCATCCCTAAGCGATGTGCTGATGATGTCGCTAACGCATACAGAGGCAAGTTCCCATACATATGTACATAGATAGTACATGCCTTATGACTTCTGCGTAATTTGGGCTCTTTGCAGGAAGGAATCAAGTACCGCCGGTAAATGCACCCGAACTAAAGGGGTCCCATCTAAGAGTCCCGAAGAAAGCTAAATGCTTAACCTCATTTCGGTTCCTGACTACAGCGACATAGAGAGTGACTGCAAGGCGAGCGAACTTGCAATGGGATATACGATCTAGCAAATTCTTCTAGAAAGAGAGCGCATTAGTACTCCACTTCCAAGCTGATTTTCAAAGGCGATTTCTATGCTCTGGGAATTGAAAGATGTCGTAACTCTGGCCAAACTTGGTCTAGGTGGAATCTAAAGCTTATATTCTTTAAGAGGATAGGAGATATCTAACAACAATGGTGCTCTAAAAGGCCTTTTCAGAAGAAACTTATCATGCACTGTATATGTTAGAGTAGATTGCAACTTTTGTGTCGCCTGTTTTTACGAGCTAACTATGTGGAGTGGCGCATATAAATCTAAGGTACCCGGCCATGATCGTCACTAAGAGTAAAAGGCCCAGCAAGAGCGAGTGGAGCTTTTCCAGCAGCCATATCATGACATGTCTTTCGCATAAAGCCTAAGTTTCTCGGTGCTTGACAGTGCAGATGCATCTACCTACCTTCCATCGTACAATATATAGGAAACTATATTCTTGGAAATTTAAAAAAATAGAAAAGAGGGGCAGAGAGATGTGAGCGCGAAGAGCTTAAGATGCTGGCAGACAGGGTTAGAGCCTGAAAACTCAGAAATTAAAGCAGGCGTCGAATGAGATCAAACCCCGGTCTAGTTCTTTAAGTGACGAAGTTGAAAATCTGGTAACAGACATATGGAGTACACTTGAGATATAGAGGAAAGACTTAACAACACTTATAAATGGCAACACCGGTGGCGCGTTTCATGAAGCAGAACCTAGACCAATGTAAACGAAAGATGTGCACGTCCCTTCACTCGGCAAAGGCGAGCGGCGAGAACAGCAAGAATGTGGCTTAAAAACAATAAAGCCCCTGTAGTCGGCGATCTGTCGGCTAAGCTGTTCAAAGCCGTCGGCAAAGTGCTTCTAGGGCGGATGTATCAGCTGTTAAGCATTTAGGATTGGAATATCCAATTTGTCCTGCTGTTCGGATCAATTTGCGCGTGAAAGAGCTTTTTAGTTTTGCAAATAAGTTCCTATCACCGATACTGTATGGAATAATGAAGCACTTCATAAATTAAATTATTTGACATTATTATGCACTGTCTAGGCGTTCGTCAAATCCTGGAAAAGATCTTCGATAAGCGAATCGACACACCCGATATTTTCGTTATTTTAAAGCCCCTTTTGGCGGCATGAAGGGAAACTGAATCCGGGACGCCATCAACATCTCCAGCTCGTGTCAACAGTTGCTACTTTGGACTTAGTAGACAAATGAAAAGCAGAGCCAAAATAATTACGCTCCATATATTTCTAATCGTTCCTGTCTATAAAATCGCCCGGAAACGTGTACAATATCGCACAAAGACGATAACGGTTTGTAAACTTTCGAGCTGTACTACGCAAGATAACTGGCGCTATTAGCGAAGGCGCCAAAGAAGATGGAATGACGAGCTATATGGACTTACAAGCCGGACTGAACATAGTTTAGCGCTTAAAAATGCTGCTTTTGACATGTCGTATATGTTGATGCACAGGTAAAAAGGTTTTTCGATGCGAAACCCTGGGATGAACAAGGAAAGCAAAGACGCCCACGAAACCAGTGGAAGGATCACGTGAATAAGAGTATGTCTGCTTTCGCGATGATAGAAGTGGTCCTACGAGAAAATCAGTTTCCTGGTCTGGTTTTGTAAAAAACTTGTCAAGAGCCGGTTGAGAATTGCAAACAATAGTGCTCACGAATGGAAAAAACGAGGTTATTTAAAAATAACTGCCAATAATATCGATGATTTAAGAACTTTTTATTGACTAAAGAGTTGAATAGAGTAAATGGTGTCTTAGTTGTAACAATAAGGTAATTCGCTGTACTACATATAAATACACTCGCTACAAATATCACACGCTCATCCAATTACGCTTACACAAGATACAACTAATACACAAAAGAGCGAATACCCATAATGTAAAACTAAGGATAAAGTTTGTGGGTTCAAAATATCGAAAAGTACAAAAAAAAATTTAGTTAGGAACTATTTCAGCGTTATTTGAATTATTAAGTCTCAATGTGAACTCGACCGGAGAAGCGTCATTTAACGACGCACCAACAAATATTCAGCGCTGTTGTTCGACAACAATGTCCCTCAATCATAAAGACGAGCGCCGTCAATTACGCAATCCAAAACAAGTAGGTACAGCAAAGGCACTACTGCACATCTGATCAGATGTACGATTACGTTTAAGCGCGCATAGTTCATTAACCGGCGGCAGAGTGTAGAGGCAAGCGGCAAACGCCAAGCAAGAACAATGAAAATGAGAGTGCCACTGCGGAGGCATTACATGAATGAACGAATGAGGTACACTGCGTAGCGCGTCGAAGTGATCGCAGATATGTTTTCAAAAAAAAAACATATACACTCATATACATACTCTCAAAACATCTGTACATGAGCCCACTGTTTCATTACACGATCATCAAGTTTTGGCTTACTCATGTGACGTAGCAAAACTGAGGCGCCAATCAGTGCGACATCCATTCAGATGGCAACTGAAGCGACTTCAGCGCCAACAATGCACAGTGAGTGTGTAGCAATTCATTGTTGTTGGTGTGCGTGGCGCTACTTGGCGCATGTGACCTCGATGGGCACGCGAAAAGTGAGAATCAAAATAAAAACGCGAAAACAATTGACGCACCGCTTAAGCAATTAGATGGCGTGCGGCGTAAAACATGTGGTTGGACGGCGAGCAAGCGACGGACAGGCAGCACAATTGCTGCGTTTCAGTCAGGAAAGAGTAGGTGGTTTCATTGATAAAAGTAAGCTTATTGTAATATACATACATA
>NW_023458566.1:3058264-3061335 GCF_013731165.1 Rhagoletis pomonella | reverse complement strand
GTGTTAGTCGCAGTTGCTCTTATGGCGTTTTCTTTTCTCGAAAAAAAATGCCACCTTTTTATATGGCAACATTATCAGGGTGCAACATTTTAAAGAAAGAGAACGCAGTATGCATGTGAAGATACTGAGAAAGGAACACGAAAGCTTGACAGCCTTTGCGCAGGGCAGAATAAAGGCAACATTATTTCGAGAAAAGAAAACGCTATTATAGTTATGTTGTTGTTGTTGTGATTATTTGAGCTCTTTTAGTTGTTATTGCAGTTTGGTTGGCATTGGCGTAAATGGCGAAATTCTGCGCGTTTACCGACGGCTTTCGCGTGTGTGACGCTTGCCAATAACATCATCAACAACAGCAACAACAACAATCGTGACATGCATGTAGGGGAAAACTTCTCTAACAGCTTCGAGTTGTGGGTGTGCAGCGGCTTTGGCGGTTACGTTTGCTTCCAACTTGCTTTTGGTGTTGATTTACTTTTGGGCAATTCGAATTTGTTTTTGGAGTTACAGAGTAGGTACATTTGGAAGACAAAACCCTCATTGATGGAAAAAGTAGGAAAATAGTTACAATAATTTATGCCCAATCCGAACTCGAAGAATAGTGGGGGAGGCTATAGAATGCAGTTATTTTTAAAATAAATCTATGATGCGAGTATAGAAAATAATTGGCATTTTGAATTTTTTAAAAAATGTTTTCTTGCAAACCATTGTTAAATCAATATTTTGCAATATTTAAATTTTCGAGAATTTCTTTCTTTTTTAATTCGATTTTATCAAGATATCAAATTTTTTTTGGTTTGTATTTTTTTAATAAGAAATGGAAATTACCCAAAAAATCTATAAAAATTTATCGAAAATAATCGATTAAAAATTAAAAAAAAAATAATCAATTAATCTAATAATAACGAATAAGTCATGACTTTTCATAGTAAAGGCCGTGCTGTATTCATTATTACATATTGAATTTTGTATACAATTTTTTTATTTTACTGGCTATTTTTGTGCCTTTTTGATTATTTTTCTGTTTGCCTTTTTAAAATAAAAAAATTATATATCAAAAAAAGTATAGATAAAATCTCCTAGGGTATTCAGTTTTTACTTATTTTTTTCAGTTTAATCTGTCAAAAATTAAATTTTAAAATAAATATGGTGGAAAAACTTTATATTACAAATTGTTTTTCAACAAATGTCTATCACAAAACCGATATCGAAAATTATTAGATATATATGAGGAAAGCTGAAAATCGCATAAAAACAAATTATTCATTGCGAGAACTGAGTTTTCGATAATATTTCGATTTTGTCGATTTTTTTTTTTGCTATCGATAATTTGAAATCGCATTAAATGAAAATCGTATAAAACAATAAATTAATATCGGAGAAACGATGAGTTCTCGATTATTTTTTTCTCCTCTTGCCAATTGCCTTCTCGATTGCTATCGATATTTGAATAGAGGCAAAACCCCATCGATGTCATCATCGATAGTTTTTCCAAATACTTATTGACATTTTTATCAAAATATTTAATATATTGGCATACATTTTGGTATCAAACAATTTTTCGTTATCGATAAATTTATCGAAAAATAAGACATTTATCAATAACATAATCTATACATTTACAAAATTAATTGTCGACTTATTTGTCGGCATAATTTGATACAATCATTTTAAATAATTTTGTTATCGATAATCACCGCTATCGATATCAACATGCGGAAAAAGCCTACTTGACATTGTTATGGCTCCTCAATTACTTATGAAATGTTTTCAATTTATTTGAGTAAATCCTATTCAATATTGTTAGCGATATATTTTTCAATATCGTTATCGATAGATTTATAGACAGACAATTTTACCGAGGTTATTATCGAAGGAGGCCAATCGGTGCCAATAAACGTTCCAAATATTTTTGTGCTGCGTGAAATTATAAGCTTGGCAATAACGTCACATTTTACCTCATTTTTCTTGCATACATATATGTATGTCAGCAGCAAAAGTTTTTCGCCAAAAAAATTTCAAGATAGGCACTGTGAGGATAGGCACCGCGTATACGCAACAACACCATTTCTCCGCATTCGAAAGAAAGAAGCTTATTGAGAATGTGGCCGCAAGCTATGCACATTCAGCGAACCACCCACTTCGTATTTGGTTTTTGTGCTGCTTCTGCAGTCTGTTGGCAACAAAAACAATAAATAGTGCGTATTACTTTTGTTGCACCCCAGAGTCCAGTTGGTAGGCTGTTATGCACCTATGTACGCATCGGCAGGGTGTCTCTAATGCAGTTGCGAGAGCAATAAAAGCAACAACTACTCGCATACAAAATCCACTGCAATCGGACGGCTAAACTATTTCGCGAAGGGTTGCACTGCTATCGCCGCTATTGCAAAGACAAGGCCGCGACGTTGTTAAGGTTCTGCTGCTGCTGCTGCTGCATTTGCCTTCTTGTTGCGTATCGCGTACAGCGTCATAGGCCTAAAACGCGTACCTACACACTTGTGACGCTTAGGCGCGCGTTGTTGATTGGTGGCGCGGCAAGAGCTTGCATGTTGAACGCGCCCGCGCGCTGCGCCAAATAGCGATAAAATTTAGTTTATAGTTTCTGCACAACTACTATGAGAAGATATAGCGAGCGAACAAACGCAATGCAAGTCGAATGCGTGGTGAAGTTACATTTGAAATATGCGCCTACGCCGTTGTCGTTGCAGACACTTTGACATACTCACATACTCGCTGTTTATATGAATCAAGCGGCAAGAGCGCACATATGTAAGTGAGCGCGCGCGAGCTTTCTATCGAACGAGCCTTTTTCCCATCTGAAGGAATTTCCACATATGCACACATATACATACATGTGCATCATTGAATTGCCGCTTGTATGCGTGCGTCTCGCATTAGCGTCGCGTCGCTAGTTTTGTTGCATGCGCTCATGCACCCTCTCACGACCAACCATGCACCCACTCCCTCACCCGCCATCTATTCATTCTTCACGCGCGCAACGAAGTGATTAGCAACCCTGCGTATGTATGCCTCCTTCGGCGATGCTACTAATCATCACTCTGCACCGCCATCTC
>NW_023458566.1:3023911-3058164 GCF_013731165.1 Rhagoletis pomonella | reverse complement strand
CCACGACGCTTTTGGGGCCTATACCTACCTATACCAGCAAGGGTTGCAACATGGTTTCGACAAACGCAGCATACTCAAGAACGCAGACGCCACCTCAAAAAAGAGGAGAGCGCCAAAAAAATATGAAAATTTCGGCAGTAACAAAACGAAGCAAACAAACTGCTCATCAAGGAAGCGCCGGCCGTGAGCGCTACAAATGCGAATGCGGGTGGTGGACGGCCGGTCGGTCGCTTGTGAGTTCATACTTACTAGAGATGGCGGTGCAGAGTGATGATTAGTAGCATCGCCGAAGGAGGCACAGGGTTGCTAATCACTTCGTTGCGCGCGTGAAGAATGAATAGATGGCGGGTGAGGGAGTGGGTGCATGGTTGGTCGTGAGAGGGTGCATGAGCGCATGCAACAAAACTAGCGACGCGACGCTAATGCGAGACGCACGCATACAAGCGGCAATTCAATCATGTACATGTGTGTATATGTGTGCATATGTGGAAATTCCTTCAGATGGGAAAAGGCTCGTTCGATAGAAAGTTCGCGCGCGCTCACTTACATATGTGCGCTCTGGCCGCTTTATTCATATAAACCTGCCAAGCACAGTGAGTATGTGAGTACGTCAAAGTGTCTGCAACGACAACGGCGTAGGCGCATATTTCAAATGTAACTTCACATTGCATTTGACTTGCATTGCGTTTGTTCGCTCGCTATATCTTCTCATAGTAGTTGTGCAGAAACTATAAACTAAATTTTATCGCTATTTGGCGCAGCGCGCGGGCGCGTTCAACATGCAAGCTCTTGCCGCGCCACCAATCAACAACGCGCGCCTAAGCGTCACAAGTGTGTAGGTACGCGTTTTAGGCCTATGACGCTGTACGCGATACGCAACAAGAAGGCAAAGGCAGCAGCAGCAGCAGCAGCAGAAACTTAACAACGTCGCGGCCTTGTCTTTGCAATAGCGGCGATAGCAGTGCAACCCTTCGCGAAATAGTTTAGCCGTCTGCATGCAGTGGATTTTGTATGCGAGTAGTTGTTGCTTTTATTGCTCTCGCAACTGCATTAGAGACACCCTGCCGATGCGTACATAGGTGCATAACAGCCTACCAACTGGACTCTGGGGTGCAACAAAAGTAATACGCACTATTTATTGTTTTTGTTGCCAACAGACTGCAGAAGCAGCACAAAAGCCAAATGCGAAGTGGGTGGTGGTTCGCTGAATGTGCATAGCATGCAGCCACATTCTCAATAAGCTTCTTTCTTTCGAATGCGGAGAAATGGTGTCGTTGCGTATACGCGGTGAGTGTGATGTCCCCACCGTGCCTATCTTGAAATTTTTTGCCGAAAAACTTTTGCTGCTGACATACATATATGTATGCAAGAAAAATGAGGTAAAATGTGATGTTAATGCCAAGCTTATAATTTCACGCAGCACAAAAATATTTGGAACGTTTATTGGCATCGATTGGTCTCCTTCGATAATAACCTCAGTAAAATTGTCCGTCGATAAATCTATCGATAACGATATTGAAAAATATATCGCTAACAATATTTAATAGGATTTACTCAAATAAATTGAAAACATTTCATAAGTAATTGAGGAGCCATAACAATGTCCAGTAGGCTTTTTCCGTATGTTGATATCGATAGCGGTGATTATCGATAACAGTATTAATTAAAATGGTTGTATAAAATTATACCGACAAATAAGTCGGCAATTGATTTCGTAAATGTATCGATTATGTTATCGATAAATACCTTATTTTTCGATAAATTTGTCGATAACGAAAAATTTCTTGTTACCACAATTTATGCCAATATATTCAATATTTCGATAAAAATGTCAATAAGTATTTGGAAAAACTATCGATAATGATATCGATGGAGTTTTGACTCTCTTCAACTAATATCTCCTGCCTTCCTTGCCAGTCTGCCCCCCCTTGCCAGTCTACTCCGCCCATATCTGTGCCCTCTCTTTGGCAAGTTTTCGTATGCATAAGGATTTTAAATTTTTCGATCATATTTCTTCGTGTTTAGCGATTTTTTTTTAATCCTCTTTACAAAAAATTTTCGTCTGAATACCTTACGATTTTTATTATCGGCTTTTCGGTAGCCGTCAATCGTTTTCTTTTGTTTTTAAAATATTGCCCATATTTGAGTGTTGTTTTTTATATGCATTTCTCTCAACAAAAAATAATCTCCGAAATCATAAAAATAATCGATAACAATCGAGAAGATAATTGATAAGAGGAGAAAAAATAATCGAAAACTCATCGTTTCTCCGATGTTGATTGACTGTTTTATCCGATTTTCATTTAATGTGATTTCAAATTATCGATAGTAATAAAAAAACCTATAAAATCGAAAATATTATCGACAACTCATTTCTCGCAATGCATAATTTGTTTATATGCGATTTTTAGCTTTCCTCATATATATCTAATAATTTTCGATATCGGTTTTGTAATTGTCATTTGTTGAAAAACAATTTGTAAAATAAAGTTTTTCCACCATATTTATTTTAAATTTTAATTCTTTGACAGATTCAACTAAAAAAAAAATTAAAAACCGGTTGTTCTAGTCGATTTTAATCTATACTTTTTTGATATATATTTTCTTTTATTGTAAAAAAGGCAAACAGAAAAATAATAAAAAGGCACCAAAGTAGCCAGTAAAATAAAAAAAAATATACAAAATTCAATATGTAAAAATGAATACAGCACGGCCCGTACTATAAAAAGTCATGACTTATTCGTTTTTTATTAGATTAATTGATTATTTTTATAAATTTTTAATCGATTATATTTATTATAAATTTTTAATCGATCATTTTCGATAAATTTTTATCAATTTTTTTGTGTAAACTCCATTTCTTATTAAAAATACAAACCAAAAAAATTTTGATATCGTGAAAAAATCTAATTAAAAAAAAGAACATAAAAAAACAAAAAAAAAATATTTTCCTACTTTTTCCATCGATGAGGGTTTTGTCTTCCAAATGTACTCTGTAACTCCAAAAACATATTCGAATTGCCTAAAAGTAAATCAACACCAAAAGCAAGTTGGAAGCAAACGTAACCGCCAAAGCCGCTGCACACCCACAACTCAAAGTTATTAGAGAAGTTTTCCCCTACATGCATGCCACGATTGTTGTTGTTGATGATGTTATTGGCAAGCGTCACACACGCGAAAGCCGTCGGTAAACGCGCAGAATTTCGCCATTTACGCCAATGCCAACCAAACTGCAATAACAACTAAAAGAGCTCAAATAATCACAACAACAACAACATAACTATAAGAGCAACTGCGACTAACACGACAACAACAAAGACAATGACAACCAACGACGATAACGATGACGACTTCAACGGCTACGACGACGATGCCAATGTCGAGAACACCGGCAACGACACCGACACCGACAACGACAGCGGCTGCGACTACTACGAAAGAGTCGCCGACAACTACTATACGGATGAGAACTACGTACTACCACAAACAATGCCGGCAATGCTATTGTAACACACGACGACGACGACGACGACGTCGTGGAGTCAACACAACTACAGGCAAAGTAGTGTTTTGTAGGGGCCACAAACGAGCTACCACAACCAAAATCAAGCTGAGAAGGGATAGTGCAGAAAGGCGCACATACACGCATTAAGGTGGCGCACACGTTTGCTGGCTGGGTGGCTCGGTGGCTGGGTGACTGAGTGACTTGCCTGCCTCTGGCCGGCTGTCGATGGAGCGGAGGAGTGCGCGCATACGCGACTAGAGTTACTCACAAGCAAGCGCAAATACAGTGAAAAGTAGCAGAATCAGAAGTAGTAGTAACAGTACTATACAGGCGACGATGGCGACAGCGAGCAACTACTTTGGAGCTTTAGTGCTTCGGTAGCTGAGTGCCACTGCCATGCTGCCGGCGGTGCTGTGCGCCTTGTCGTCTCGCCTCTATTCGATTTGGACTTTTTAGCGTCTCCGCACGACAGCAATGGTAATCGTAGTTCCAATAGCAATAGCAATAACAATAACAACTATAACAATAATAGCAACAACAAAACGTCCGGTAAGAATGCAACAACTACGATAAGAGTGGCATCGTCATCGCCATCGCCATCGTCGTCGTCGTCGGCAGCAGCAAAATCAAAAGCAATGGCAGGAACTAAACGGAATAAGGCAAGTTGTAGTCGGTACAATATTTGTACATATATACATACATATGTATGTATGTATGTATGTAAATGGTGGCTACGGATGTTCATACTTACTTACTTACTTACTTACTTACGTTTGCTTGCAGTGCGGCCGTGTGGCGCGCAGACAACATCAACAGACAGCGAAAATTTTCCCCCAGTCAAAGTTGTTGCGATTTCAGTGCCATTCAGTTTGGTTCAGTTGAGTTCAGTTTAGTTTTTCCGTAACAAAATGTGCGAAACGATTTCAGTCTAATTCAGACGGTCGTGCTGAGAAGACTTTGTTGTTGAACGTCATTTCAACAAACTACCATCCACTACAGCCAACTAGTACACACCAACAAAAAAAAAAACGCACACGACACACGTCACACGTTACTCTTACTACCGTACATGGTGTACGCTGTATGCCAATAGAAAATACAAACACACACACACACGCGCGCACACATAGTCACCTTTAGACACACACATACACACACACACCACAGATTCAGAGGTGACACCGGCAAACGGGAAAAGTGAAAAATTGTCGTATGCGGGAAAATTCGCGCCGTCGTCGCCGCTTGCCGCCAGCCGCGCGCGCCGCTCACCGCTAACTAAGCTGCATACGTCATCAACCGCCAATCAAGCAAAAGTAAAGAAAGTATACAAAAAAGCAAAAAAAGAACGCTGAGATTATTTTGCACGCATACGCGCGCCGCCTAACTTTGCCGCTGGCATTGCGGGCTGTTAGTTGTCAGTCTGTGCCGCTATACGCCGGCACTTGCCAAACGTCGAACCGGCGCGCAAGCGAGCCAAATAGGCAGTCAACTAGCCGGCCAGCCATTCGAGCAGTTAGTAAGTCAGCCGGCCAGCTAGCTAGCTATCAAGCCAGCAATGCTAGCCGCCAGCCAAAGGCATAACCGCAGCAGCAACAGCAAAATCAACAGCAGCAGCAGTGTGTTTGTGTTAAGTCGCGTCGATTCGAATCGAAACGAATTGCACTGAATTGAGTTGAGTTGAGTAGAGTCGAGTTGTGCTGTGCTGTGTTGTGTTTACGTTGCGTTGCGTTGCGCTGCGTTCAGTTGAGTTGAGTGGCACGCGAGTAATATAAATTTTTGCACATAGCGCGCGCTACAAAAAAAAAAAACAAAGTAATATACAAATAGATATAGGTATTAGTTACAAAATCAAAACGCTTTGGCTGTGTGCCGATAATTTCTGAAAAAAATAAAAAATAAAAAATACACAAAAACCAATGTGTGCATTTCGTTGTATGAGTGGCGTAATCGCGCTTTTTCCGGTTTATTTTCCTCGAATTATGCATGTGTGACATCAAAGCACGCACACACACGCGCGTGCACACGCTCAGTTGCACTCGCTCGCCTTTAAATGACACACATTATACGACGAGTTCCAAATTATTATCAAGTCAATTAAAATACATACGAGTGTATTACTTAGATATGTATGTATTATTCTAAATTATATTTGTGTGCGTGTGATGAGCACAAAAAACACATACCTACGCACTATATCAAGCAAAAGCGAAATAAAAGCTTGTAAAAAAGACCCACTCACACATACACGCTCGAAAATGTACTTCCGTTTAAGTGCAGCGATTTGCTTGCTTGTACATTTGTGTAGAATACCAACACAGTCATAAAAATAGACACAGCTATTTTTTTACATACACTTACGTTCCGCAGTGGATAGTGTGCGGCGCTCTGCTAGTGTCTGCTCAGGTGAAGTGTGTCAGCGTTTAGGAAATTAGTGAACGTTATCGGAGGAGAGAATGGAACATCATTGCGCGAGGCAAACAAAAAATATATGTATTAATAATTAAAGAAGTATGTATGTATGTATGTAGTTCGGTAGGGCTCAAGAAAACAAAAAAATAATACTTAAAGTACCTACACCGTTTGGTAGAGCTTGACTTTCTCACAGCCGCAATTGAGCGGCACGCTACAGCGTAACCTAAACTTTTTTAAAGCGGTTCAAAATATGGAAATACATATTAGCCTAAGTGTACAGTAGGCCCTGGTTAATTGGGCTCCCTTGATTGGTGTTCTCATTTACTTAAACCAATTAATCGGTCAACAAATTTAATCATTAAATCGATAGGTTAATTAGTTTTTAAAGATTATTAAACAAAAAACTTTCTACTGCCCATTTAAGCGGGCCATACTGAACAGAAAAAATTTAGAAAGACTTACTAATTTTTTTAGTATTTATGTAATCCGCCTATATCTACGGTGGCCAAAAATCAGGACAATTCTAAAGCATCGAATCCGAACATACAATTTTGTTTTTTTTAGAATAAAAAGGCTTAATATAGTTTTATTTAAAAAAACAAAAACAAAGAGAAAAAAAATTAAAAAATTTTTATTATTTTTCTATGAAAATATAACTTACTATCTAAGAAAAAAAAAACATGTAAATCAAAATTTCAAGATTTGTACAACATTTATAAAAATTAGAATAAATGTTCATCACAATTTGAAATATTTTAATCAAATATTAAAAATCGGGCCACACGTCCCGACTTTTAAAAAATATTCAGCGCGACAATTTTCTCAAAATCGGTACTGTCCCGCAAAAATCGGTACGAATGGTCATCGTACCTATATCATAAGTAAATGATATCGTTGTGATGCGACTGTTTGTTAATTAAATCCCTAAAGTGGCAAGTGAAAGGAAGATTATATCAGGACAGGACTAACCACAGTTTTCACAGAGCACTAGGGATTGGTTTAATTGCTTAGAGATTTCAAATGGGTCATAACTCCTTCAGATATTGCTTTTAACTCACCGTGGATTGCGTCATCCGCAGCGAAATTTTGAGTGAGGCTTTGAGGCAGATTATTTTACTTTGATCTTGGATTACAGTTGTTGTTTGGGTTAATATAGTAAATTTATGTAATGGAAATGGCGCATTTTTCCAAAAACAATTGTAAATGTTTTCTCTCAAGCTAAGTTCAAGTGTTATTTGTATATAAAACAGGGACCAAAAGTAGTAAAGACATTTATTGTTAGATCATTAATTTTTATTTATATATACATATTTTTTGATCATTTTTAACCGTTATAATGGATAATGCATTTTTAGGGCTGTATTAAATGTTTTATGATCTAAAATTTCGGTAAAAAAATCCACAAACAACGATTGTTTTTGATCGAAAAAGTAAATGTCGTAAAACAAAGGTAAAATTTGTGTGGAGAGATCATCTGTCCACTATTTGGTATATAAAATTTTGGTGTATTGAAAGTGGGCGTGATTATTGTCCGACTTCTAAATTTTGGTACGTCTTGCTTAGTGTGATAATATGCATTCCGTGTACCAAGTTTGCGGAACATCGTTAAGCGGTTATAAAGATACTTAACCACACCCCTTTTTAAAAGTTTTTCAAGAAGATTTTTTTTCTGAATCTGAGAATTTTAACATGACTACATAGTGATATATCGTAGATTTAGCATTTTTCGTAGATACCGTGGCACAAAAACCCATTTGTCGGACCCACAATTTGCATAAATCAGCTAATAAATATGCGAATTTTATAAGTGGATGGAGCCACGCCTATTTTTTAAGTACTATAAACATTTCTTCCAAAACATTGTTTCGATTTTTAACTTTAGGTAATTTTCTTTTAGCAGTTATTTGAATTTTGCAGGTTCTCTTTCAAAAATATCGTTATGTTTGAAGTATGCGTCTTGCCAAGATAAGTTAGTTGTATCCTCGGTGAGAGAAGTAGGCCGACATGGCTCGATCTCTTTTCATTCCGAGCATTTTGGCATATAAAAGTACATATCGATGGCTGAGTGGAAAATCGACCTATCTCGGCAGCCAGCTCGAAAACGCGTTTTCAATCAAATTCTCAAACAGCGAGTTGTTGAAAAATTTTCTGAGATACGGCGTTTTCGAACTGGCAACTGAAATAGGTCGATCTTCCACTCAGCCATCGATATACGATATATGTATCTATCTCAACTTCTTAGACTGATGCAGATAACCGCAGCCAAAATTGACTGGCAACATCAAATAATCAACTTTAAAAAAGTCAATTAAAAAAAAATCAAAAGATTATTGAATTAAATTGAAGCGAAAAACTCAAAACTTGCATACTTTGCATTAATTATTTAAAAAACAAAAATTGTAATCAAATAACAAATTTTAGAACTGAACTTTAATATATGGCAACGCCATTAAGCTTTTCACACAAACATTTTAAACCCGCTTTTTGGTTGGGAATCAATTTTGCAAATTTAGTTCGAAATACTGAAACAAATGAAAGTAATTTTTTTAATAAATTTTAATTCAACCCTCGGATGCTCAAAAAGGTTCTAAGGGAACTTTGAAATATTCAAGGGTGCGACATTTCCAAATACGTTGAGCAAACTGCCTCCGCATTTCTGACTCCTATAAGTGCATTGTCTAGAATCAAATGAATTCAGTTACAGTTTTCATCAAACTAGTCGAATTGCAGTCGTTTATGGCTGAAAATTTCCTCAAGGACTTACACAGACTTCCATGTACCTAACTTTCCCAAGATTTATGGATATGAGTTATACTTATTTCGCCACCAGGATATAATGATATCACATTGAGCACTTAAGCCAATTTAAGGTTTATATGTTCCGTCGGTAAATTTTGTCAGCGGTGACTAAAAACAGCAACCTTCTGGACTGTTCTGCACCAAAAATTTGTCGCGAGAGTACGCCAATGGGTTGAAATTTTTCATAAATAAAACAACTGGAGATACTAACTACTCACCCGCTGCCACTGAAAAAAAAATTTGGAGTATCTAAATTCTATTTTTAAAAATGTCAAGTTTTCTTATTTAACAAAACGAGTTGGAGATATTATAATAAACGTCGCCAGGTTTATATTAAACTCCTCACATTAGCAACGAACCCAATCCCGCATTTAAAATTTGCTTTACTTATAATATTTTGAAGATTTTGAATACAAAGATTATTCTTATTGAGGTAAAAGGAATTACTAACAGTGCCATTCGTTAGCTCAATCATGGAAAGAACACCAAATATCCCGCGCAATAACTAACTAACTATCATTCCGACGGCATTTAAATTATCAAAAATTGAGAAAAACATTCTTGCATAACAGTTATTAGATGAGAAATATTTTTTATTTCGTTTTATTTTTACGTTGTCTGATAACAGTTATTTCAGTCGTTCACTTTTATTTTCATCATATTTATCTTCTTCTCCATCTCCATTTTCGTCATTATTCTTATCTTACAACGTTCACTAGACAACGTAAAAGATACACGTTTGGCAACAACTGCTACTAAGCAACGTAAAAATTAACGTTGGGCAATAACTGTTATCAAGCAACGTAAAAAGAAACTCTTTTTGGCGAAATAAAAAATATTTTTCATCTGTTATGAAATACGTTTTCCTTAAATTTCAAAATTCGGGCAATTTTTCAATTTGCAGATATATTCGAGATAACAGTTATTTTTGGTCCCTGGATCAAAATTGTGCCTTAAGAGACGGCAGTAATGCGTATTTACGAACCGCGAGGTCGTAGGTTCGAATCCCACGGCCAATAGAATATTCATTCAAGTATTGCTTCTATATTTTTTTAAGGTTGTTTTTAGTTAGTTGTTTTTGACTTTTTTAGTAAAATTAAACCCTAAAAATTTAAATTATGTAACTAATACTAAAATAAAAAATGTGAAATAAAATAAAACAAACGAAAATAAAATAAAGTAAAACTAAATATATACATCCAATAAAATTAAAAAAAAAAATAGTTAAAGTAACAATAGAAACAATTTTTTTGGCAGTCGCTACAACCGAGTATCGAACCAAGGACCCGCAGGCTTGTAGTACGCAGCCCTCACCATTCGGCTATTGCGGATGAAGTAGTTGGCTGCTTTGTTCGCGTATTTGTTTGCTCAGGGAGCGCAGAACACCAAGTCGTCGGTAATGCTGTAACCGCATTAATTCAAATAAGTTCTTATTCAATTTTAATTGGATTCCTATCTGCATTACCGATGAAAAGGTCCATATGTCCATGCTAGTTTTGCACTTTCTCCGTATTCTACGCTCTCCGAGTTTTGGCCAGTGTTGTCATCGAATATTACCTTGAACCGAGTTAAGTTTGGGAATTAACTCTAGGACTTAATCCGGATCAACTGCAGTTAATTCCCGAGATGATTCCGAATTAACTAGAGTCCGACCGATTAATCGGCATCGGCATCGGCCTTTTTTCGCCGATTCTTTGCCGATTCTTTGGAATTTCTTTTCAAATGTTCAGGTGAAGCGACAGACAACTTTAAAAAACATTTGCAGACAGCTCACAAAAATTATTTTTATGGAGAACACTGCCAGCAAAAAAAATTGCCAAAAATTAACGGGATTTTATAGCAGCTTGAAACTTGCACTTCATTATACTACAATGAAATGGTCAAAACTGCATTCCAAAATTCTGATTAAAAAGTTTGAAATTTTGGTGAAAATAAGCAGAATTTTTTTAATTTTTGTACAAAGTTGAAATCTGAATTTATATGGTGTTTTTTGTATACCAACTAGACTTTTATAAAAAAAAAAATAATAAACATTAAATAAAATTGACAAAATCGGTCAAAATATCGCAATTCTTTTATTTTGTGGACCACTATATGCATAGTGCATATAAGTTCCTTTGCATTGAGTGCAAAAGAGTGTATTTTAGTACAAAACGAAATGAAATTTTATGTTCCTAAATATTTTTTGCTTAGCACCATATAAAAAAGTGTTTATGTAATGTACATAAATGTGATATATGTACATATATTTTTACACATCATATGTATGGATGTACATACATATGTATGTAATGTGTTGCATAGCAAGCCAATTAATTCAATTATTTCTTTTCTTTTGTTTTTTCAACGCCGTGAAATGTACTGATTTTATGAATTAATACATTTATTTGTAATTTTTTATGGAATCGGCATCGTCATTGGTATCGGCCGATTCTTTCCCCATAAGCCGATTAATCGGCATCGGTACCCGAAAAAAAATTGGAATCGGTCGGACTCTAGAATTAACGAGTTGATCCAAATCAACGCTGCCGTTTGTATATGTTTTAAGTTCATGAACTTATCGGATATCAATTGAGTCGTACTGGGCAAAACCAGTCAAAGAGAATCTCAATGTTGTAGTTTTCTTTTTCTCCGAAGCTTACTGAAAAACACAGTCATTCATTTCAGCTATTTATTTGCTCAAATATAACATTGCATGAAACACATAATTGAGATACTTTAGAATATTCCTGAATCCTAAGTGAAGTAGACAATTTTCCTCTGGTTAAAATTAGGCTCAGGATTGAAAGGTACTAAGTTTTAGCTTTCTTTGTTTTCAAGCGTTAAAATTTGTGTGGGTTCGATTGATAATGCGCTGTTTTAGGATAAGATTGATCTAGCAGAATTTCCGATATGCTTTTGGCATAATACATAAACTAGATTTTCTTTCATTTACCAAGTCTCCCAGAATAATAGCTTGGGCAGATTCCTCAAAGAAAAAACTCAAAAATAATGCAGAATAAAAATGTATTGCTTCAGCTTCACAATATGTCTGTAAATAAGAGACAAAAAAAAATTATAAATTAATTAAATTTTTTACATCAAGAAATTAAATTCAAACAAACACATAGTAACTATGTCGATAACTAAGCATGAAAACATGAATTCAAAGCACAAGTGAAGGATATAAAAAAAAATATATAAACGAAATGCCGGCGGTTGTGATAAACCAAATTAAAAAAAAGTTAATTTAATTCCACGCTTGAACAATTAAACGAATAATGAAAATTTCAAAAAGCAATGCATCGACAAGTGTAACGTCACCAGTCGGCAATAACCAATAATTACATCAACACGATCTTTAATCAGCCAACAGCCAACAATTTAAATATGACTTCCAACTCACCACCACCACAAAGCGGCTCGCGGCCCGATAATACAACATCTCCATCGCCTTTTCGTTCGCTGCTATCCAGTCCACTGCTGATACGACAACGTGCCACCATCGCAGCACGCACATCGTCCGCCACTTCATCCGTTTCATCGCCCGCGTCTCCACAGCCACCGCCACCACGTCCCGCTTCCGTGTTACCAAGTTTTCTTGGCAGTCCGCTCACACCACCGCCGCACCACCACACCTCCGCAGCCGCAGCGGCAGCAAGTCAAAGTGACGATAGCGATGCGGTGCGCGAACAAAATCCTAAGCGCCGTGAATCAGCCACCCCGCCTGCATGCTCTTCGACCGCACGAACACCAACACCCGGCGGCGAAACGATTGGTGGTGGACGCATACCCTCGCCCGGTGGCACAAGTGCGATCGGCGGTGGCGCGCCGGCTATTTCGCCGCATTCATCGAACGGTTCCACCGTAACAGTGCCGCAACAATTTTGCCTGCGTTGGAACAACTACCAAAGTAATTTGACGAGCGTTTTCGATCAGCTTCTACAAACCGAATCATTTGTGGATGTGACGTTGGCCTGTGACGGGCACTCGATTAAGGCGCATAAGATGATACTCTCCGCGTGCTCGCCCTACTTTCAGATGCTCTTTTCGGACACTCCATGTCAGCATCCCATAGTAATAATGCGTGATGTTAACTGGTCTGATCTCAAAGCGATCGTGGAGTTCATGTATCGGGGAGAGATCAATGTAAGTCAAGATCAAATTGGACCACTCTTGCGCATAGCGGAAATGCTCAAAGTGCGCGGGTTGGCAGATGTTAGCGCGGGAAGTGTTTCTGCAGAGGAATCAGCGGCCGAACGTCTACTTAAAGAGCTGCACTCTCCTTCCAAGTCTACCTCACCCAAAAGAGGTGGCGGCAGCACCTCACCCTGCTCGAAACGTGAACGGAAGGATTATGCTGATACGCTTGGAGATAGCGATGAGCCGCTTGGCTATCTGGATGCAGAGAAGAAGCTGCGTTTGGGTCGCACGGATTGGGATTTCAGTGCGGCGACCAGCGGGAGCACCAGTGAAAACCTCGGCAGCAGCGCCAGTAGCAACCTCGAACTTCGCCTCTCGCCACTGCACCTATCACACCAACAGCAGCAGCAGCACCAGCAGCTACAACAACAATCGCGTCATGTGCGTAAGCGGCGTTGGCCATCAGCCGACATGATCTTCAATCCGCCACCAAGTCCCTTAAGTGGACTAATTGCCGCAGAACGCGCCGAAAGGGAACGTGAACGCGACCGTGAGCGAGAACGTGACCGCGACTGCACTTTAATAACACCACCTCCATCAACATCTGCCGCCGGCGGTGCACCCCCTTCCAGTGGTGCGCAGTCCAGCCGCAGTACGGCGCGTCTGACACCCTCTCTACTGGAGACCACAACGCACCTCGACCTGGCCTCGCCATCAACGACACCAGCACCCTCACTATTGCGTCCAATGCGCACACCACCCGGCGTTGCGCAGCCACATCTACCGTCGCATCAACAGTCGCAACAGCAACAGCCACATACGCACCACCAACAGCAGTCTCCCCACTTGTCTGGGCAAATGCAATCTCAAGCACCGTCGCATCTCCTGCATTCACATCGCGCATCGCCAGCCTCATCAGCGCCTGCGACGCCTACACACCCGTCCAGCTTGCTTAGTGGGCAGATGACACCGACATCGGCCGGCATGGGCGCCAGTAGTGGCAGTGGTGTGGGCGGCCGCTCAGAGCAGGGCGTTGGCGCCGGTGACTCGCGATTTGCGCTGGGCTCACAAGCGGCTGCAATGGCGGCCGCCGTAGCTGCGCAGATGGATTTAGGTGGCATGGGTATGCAGCATGCAACAGGTCCACCCACAACACATGGGCCACATCATACACCTTCGCTAGCCGATGATCTGGAAATAAAGCCAGGCATTGCGGAAATGATACGTGAGGAAGAGCGGGTAAGTTCAATTATGCAATTTATTTTCACAGAAAATAAATCATGCAAGCTACTTTTTGATAAACATACATACATATGTATGTATATTACAATAAGCTTACTTTTATCAATGAAACCACCTACTCTTTCCTGACTGAAACGCAGCAATTGTGCTGCCTGTCCGTCGCTTGCTCGCCGTCCAACCACATGTTTTACGCCGCACGCCATCTAATTGCTTAAGCGGTGCGTCAATTGTTTTCGCGTTTTTATTTTGATTCTCACTTTTCGCGTGCCCATCGAGGTCACATGCGCCAAGTAGCGCCACGCACACCAACAACAATGAATTGCTACACACTCACTGTGCATTGTTGGCGCTGAAGTCGCTTCAGTTGCCATCTGAATGGATGTCGCACTGATTGGCGCCTCAGTTTTGCTACGTCACATGAGTAAGCCAAAACTTGATGATCGTGTAATGAAACAGAGGGCTCATGTACAGATGTTTTGAGAGTATGTATATGAGTGTATATGTTTTTTTTTGGAAAACATGTCTGCGATCACTTCGACGCGCTACGCAGTGTACCTCATTCGTTCAATCATGTAATGCCTCCGCAGTGGCACTCTCATTTTCATTGTTCTTGCTTGGCGTTTGCCGCTTGCCTCTACACTCTGCCGACGGTGAATGAACTATGCGCGCTTAAACGTAATCGTACATCTGATCAGATGTGCAGTAGTGCCTTTGCTGTACCTACTTGTTTTGGATTGCGTAATTGACGGCGCTTCGTCTTAATGATTGAGGGACATTGTTGTCGAACAACAGCGCTGAATATTTGTTGGTGCGTCGTTAAATGACGCTTCTCCGGTCGAGTTCACATTGAGACTTAATAATTCAAATAACGCTGAAATAGTTCCTAACTAATTTTTTTTTTTTGGTACTTTTCGATATTTTTAACCCACAAATTTAACCTTAGTTTTACATCATGGGTATTCGCTCTTTTGTGTATTAGTTGTATCTTGTGTAAGCGTAATTGGATGAGCGTGTGATATTTGTAGCGAGTGTATTTATATGTAGTACAGCGAATTACCTTATTGTTACAACTAAGACACCATTTACTCTATTCAACTCTTTAGTCAATAAAAAGTTCTTAAATCATCGATATTATTGGCAGTTATTTTTAAATAACCTCGTTTTTTCCATTCGTGAGCACTATTGTTTGCAATTCTCAACCGGCTCTTGACAAGTTTTTTACAAAACCAGACCAGGAAACTGATTTTCTCGTAGGACCACTTCTATCATCGCGAAAGCAGACATACTCTTATTCACGTGATCCTTCCACTGGTTTCGTGGGCGTCTTTGCTTTCCTTGTTCATCCCAGGGTTTCGCATCGAAAAACCTTTTTACCTGTGCATCAACATATACGACATGTCAAAAGCAGCATTTTTAAGCGCTAAACTATGTTCAGTCCGGCTTGTAAGTCCATATAGCTCGTCATTCCATCTTCTTTGGCGCCTTCGCTAATAGCGCCAGTTATCTTGCGTAGTACAGCTCGAAAGTTTGCAAACCGTTATCATCTTTGTGCGATATTGTACACGTTTCCGAGCGATTTTAAAGACAGGAACGATTAGAAATATATGGAGCGTAATTATTTTGGCTCTGCTTTTCATTTGTCTACTAAGTCCAAAGTAGCAACTGTTGACACGAGCTGGAGATGTTGATGGCGTCCCGGATTCAGTTTCCCTTCATGCCGCCAAAAGGGGCTTTAAAATAACGAAAATATCGGGTGTGTCGATTCGCTTATCGAAGATCTTTTCCAGGATTTGACGAACGCCTAGACAGTGCATAATAATGTCAAATAATTTAATTTATGAAGTGCTTCATTATTCCATACAGTATCGGTGATAGGAACTTATTTGCAAAACTAAAAAGCTCTTTCACGCGCAAATTGATCCGAACAGCAGGACAAATTGGATATTCCAATCCTAAATGCTTAACAGCTGATACATCCGCCCTAGAAGCACTTTGCCGACGGCTTTGAACAGCTTAGCCGACAGATCGCCGACTACAGGGGCTTTATTGTTTTTAAGCCACATTCTTGCTGTTCTCGCCGCTCGCCTTTGCCGAGTGAAGGGACGTGCACATCTTTCGTTTACATTGGTCTAGGTTCTGCTTCATGAAACGCGCCACCGGTGTTGCCATTTATAAGTGTTGTTAAGTCTTTCCTCTATATCTCAAGTGTACTCCATATGTCTGTTACCAGATTTTCAACTTCGTCACTTAAAGAACTAGACCGGGGTTTGATCTCATTCGACGCCTGCTTTAATTTCTGAGTTTTCAGGCTCTAACCCTGTCTGCCAGCATCTTAAGCTCTTCGCGCTCACATCTCTCTGCCCCTCTTTTCTATTTTTTTAAATTTCCAAGAATATAGTTTCCTATATATTGTACGATGGAAGGTAGGTAGATGCATCTGCACTGTCAAGCACCGAGAAACTTAGGCTTTATGCGAAAGACATGTCATGATATGGCTGCTGGAAAAGCTCCACTCGCTCTTGCTGGGCCTTTTACTCTTAGTGACGATCATGGCCGGGTACCTTAGATTTATATGCGCCACTCCACATAGTTAGCTCGTAAAAACAGGCGACACAAAAGTTGCAATCTACTCTAACATATACAGTGCATGATAAGTTTCTTCTGAAAAGGCCTTTTAGAGCACCATTGTTGTTAGATATCTCCTATCCTCTTAAAGAATATAAGCTTTAGATTCCACCTAGACCAAGTTTGGCCAGAGTTACGACATCTTTCAATTCCCAGAGCATAGAAATCGCCTTTGAAAATCAGCTTGGAAGTGGAGTACTAATGCGCTCTCTTTCTAGAAGAATTTGCTAGATCGTATATCCCATTGCAAGTTCGCTCGCCTTGCAGTCACTCTCTATGTCGCTGTAGTCAGGAACCGAAATGAGGTTAAGCATTTAGCTTTCTTCGGGACTCTTAGATGGGACCCCTTTAGTTCGGGTGCATTTACCGGCGGTACTTGATTCCTTCCTGCAAAGAGCCCAAATTACGCAGAAGTCATAAGGCATGTACTATCTATGTACATATGTATGGGAACTTGCCTCTGTATGCGTTAGCGACATCATCAGCACATCGCTTAGGGATGCTAACGATGCATCGATGTTTTCCATACAATGCTTAATTATCGATGCATCGATATTATGGCAAATATGTTTAGCAGAATAGAAGCCAATCGCACTAAAATAACAAAATATTTTAAGAAATAAATACAATTTTGTATGTAAGAATTTTGGCGCCTGCCTGAATAAATAATTCTGTAAGAAAACATTTGAAACTTGCATTAAAACTGCTTTTTTGCATTCCAAAAGTTTTTATGGTGGGAGGTATTTTGCTTTTTGCTGCTGCAACTCACCTCATATTTAGTATTTTCTAGATTTATTTCAAAATATCGAAAGCATCGATGTTTATGGTCGATGTTTTCGACATCGTTTTTTTAAAATTGATAAATCGACATCGATTTCGATGTTTTTTCTGTCGATATCCTAAAGGTGAAAAGTAGTATAGCTGGACAAATAGTTGTCTATATATGTTGATGACTTCCAGCGCGGTATCCGTCGATTTGATAGCTATACCGCGCTGTGTGGTATAAAGGCAATGGTATAAAGGCAATCATTTGCAAGAGCGTTGATCCGGAGACTGAGATGTTGTTACGCCTCATACAACTGACTTACTTACTTTGAAGCCCGTTGCGTCCGCGAAGTACTCTGTATGCAAGGCACGTAGTCGATTTGCAGAATTCATACCCTGAATATCACTTTTTTTTCGTTCATTATGACATTTTCAAGATAATATAGTGCTTATCACAATTATACGCCACCCACATATTGAAAAGTTTCGACAATTAATTTTTTTATTTGACATTAATTAGTTTTTTATAAAAATATAGTTCATTCTTTAACAAAAACCATATAAATCCAAGTTAAAAACCTGTGTGCAATATTAAAAAAATTAACAATTAGATTTCTTAGACTTACCGTTGATTTTTGGATTTTTTTTATTAAAGGTGAAGGCTCATTTTCTCCATGTGAAAAAATCGTCGGCTATGTTCGAGCTATGTTAAACTTGCACTTTATTCACTACAAAATTGTACACTATTTCTAAGAAATTTATTAAAAAGCTCGAAATGTTTGCGAAAATTGTTTGATTTTTTAAATATTGTACAAAGTTTGCAGCTGCATTTATACGGTTTTTGTTAAATAATAAACATTTTTATAAATAAAAAATAATAATTAAAATTAAATAATGAAAAAAATTAATAGTCAAAACTTGGTTGTGTACAATTGTGATAAGTACTGTAGCTTTAATTTTCATTTCATGTTGCGGGTTTCTTCCATATAAAAATAAATTGTCTTTATTCGTTATATGGAAGCAAACAAAAAAACTCTAAAAAGTCAACGGTAGTTTTTAGCCATGTAAACTTGCACATTATCAGACTAAAATTTAATGGGTTATAAAACTGCGTACTCGAAAAAATTCTAACGCTTCTGAAAAAAAGTTTAAAATGTGGATGAAAATTTGTCTTGTCTTGTAGTCTTTTAAAAAGTTTTAAGCTTGGGTTTGTATGAGTTTTGTTAGAGAATGAACTGTATTTTAATTGAAAATCCTTAAAAATAAATAATTAAACATAAGTTCAAAACAATATCACTTTGAAATGGAGGTGCTATAGATATGTGCAATACTGTATGTATTAAAATACTGCCACCCAAATAGAAAATTCGAAATAAAATTAATAGATTGAATTCTTTTGACAAATAAATAGATTTAATACTCTCTGAGTCATAAAGGGAGTTGTAAAAGAAATTCAAATGACACTTTACACAGATCAACACATTTATGCTCCAAAACTTTTAATATCATAAAAACTAAAAAAGGGATTCATTCTCACAAACATTCTTCTCTACACACAAATTTACATTGACACCACCTTGTATGTACTTCTTATTACTTACTTACTTACATATATTGATTTCCGCATGGCTTTTACAATATTTATTTTAGAGTCTTTTTATTTTAAAATCCATAATTGATCGCACCATGTCGAGAAAAGACAACAGCAGCAGTTCATTGAACTGCGTGCCAAACAATACCGACAAAAATCAGCCAGCAGTCAGCAGCCAGCAGTCGGCAGTCAAAAGCCAACAACAAATACATCTAATGACGCGCATAAACAACCCAGCACAGCTACAAATAAAAGCATCCACATACAAATATGTATGTATGTATAAAGCCGCTAAAGACGAAGAGGAGGGGTGAGAGAAAAATATTAAAAATTATTATAAATACTTAAAAAAATAACACTCACATAAAAGTGCAATTAATCACGACGCCAAAGCGCAGTGCAGGCCAAGCGGGCCTACAAAATAAACCAACAAACCAACAGACAGTAAGTAAGCCCAGGTTGCGCGCGGCACGAAAAGGCACAAAAAAACAAAAAAAAAACTTCCGACTGCAGCAAAGGCAAGCAAGCGCACTGGTTTGAGCTGTGCTCAGTGGATGCTGTTTAAGTCGCATTGTCGGTACAGCTGCTGCGCTCTGCACAAAGTGACGCTGAGTATGCGCACACCGACACTGAATTCTTGTCTAACTGACTGACACTTATCTTCTTTTTATCTGCTTATAAAAAAATGAAATTGATTCTGGCTCTTCAACATTTCGAATTAAATATTGAATGAATGCAACTAAAAGCCTATATTGTAAATAAAAATACATAAACACATTTACATTAGGGTGGTCAACAAAAACAACAAAAGTAAACTCGGAAATAAAATGCTCTCATCCGCTTCTCTTTTTTCAATTTTGAAATCAAAAAAATATTTAGCGGTCTCTCAAAGTTTCCCATGTATTTTATAAGCGGGAAAACACAATTTTTCGTAGAAATTGTATAAGCTTCTAAAAAATTAACATTTTTCAATCGAAAAACTCTGCATCTCACCAGGAGACTTCAAAAAATGATACACAATTATTTATATAACCGTTTTTTTTTAAATTAACTATATTTTATGGGTCCCCAAAAACCATAAAAAATTCAATGCGGGGGCCCATCAAAAATCGTTAGTATTAAAAAATGCTTAAATAAACAGTTGGGCATTATTATTGGGAGTCTCCTGAAGAGAAATACAGTTTTTCGATCGAAAAATATTTATTTTTAAGAATTATATACCATTTCTTCGAATAATTATTTATATTTTTTTTACACATAAAATACACGAAAAGCTTTGAGCGACGTCTAAATATTTTAATTCCGGTATAAAACAATCCCTGTGGGGAGGGGGTGGCGAGCGCATTAAAATTCCGACTTTACGGTTTTTTGTTTTTGATCACCCTAATCTACATTTATATATGTACATATACGAGTGCATGAATATCACATTGTCGGTGCAACAGTGCAAACACAAAGAATATACTTACATACATACATACACTTTATCTGTCAATATTTGAGTCTGTCTTGAATTCTTCGTTTCCTTCCTTTATTGTATTCATAAGCCTTTTCTTTGATTGTTTTTACACATTTATTTAGCGTAAGTGTGTTTGTAGTTTTCTTCTTGTTTTTTTTTTTTTAATTTTTACTTTTCTGTTTTTTTTTTTTATTGTAATTTAAACAAATGCTAGCAAATGACACATCGACAGTTGGAGATGCTGGGTGTCGAAGTCACTAGTCAGAAAAGAAGCCCTGGACGCGGGGGGCTACGGCTGCGGTGTGTACGTATGTATGTACAAATACAACAACTGTGGAGTGGAGGCAATGATCGCAACATGAGGCAAATGCGATTGCTGTTGTTAGACATTATGTGGCATATGGAAGACACAAAATTATGCTTACAGAATCTTTGAGGTATTTAAAGCATCTTTGATTGTGTAGTGAAATGAGAGTTTCATGGGGATTTTGCTTTGAATGGCTAATACATAAATTAAAATCATTATTACTTATATTATGAAACTGACCCTGCAAACCAAAGTTCCCGAAATCTTAAGGAAATCGTTGGGAGTATCTGATTTCTGTAACGATTTTTTTCCGAATTTTCAAAGAAAATTATATGAAGTGGTTGACATAAACTCGTAAAGAAATTTCTGTACGAAAAATAAAGAAAATTCTGGAAAAATTCTGAAAGATATTCTTCACATAGCAGCATTATTTTCGTTGCTCCACAGATTTTCTTCCGAAATTTCGTAAAAGAATGGAAGTTTGCGTAATTTATTTAATTTTAGAAAATTCGGCAAAAAATCGAATTAATTCTCAACGAATTCTTTAAAATTTGTTTACAATGCAGAATACTCTGAAAAAATGGTTTGCAGGGGAAATGCAAATTCTTTGTGCGCGGTAAAACCTTAAACTACAGTCCATATTGCAGATGACTTCTAGGTGTACATTTAAATATAATATATCTAACTAAAATATCTCTAACTAAAATATCTTTTTTACTAAAGTAAGAAGCAGTGGATACTTAGATTCTTAATATCTACCTTTTGGATCAAAGAACAAAAAATTTGGCTAAAATAATTAATATTTTACAACAGCTTTTTCATAACTAACAACTAGGTGACTTAAGTAGAAAATGTAGATCCAAAAAATTTAACAAAAATTATTAAAAAATTTTAAAGTCATATTCTCCTTTTTCGAATAAAATGCATGAAAAGCGACAGACTTTTTTATAGGTTTCAAAATGCTGTAAAATATCGAAAAAGGAAAAATAAATTAAGAAAAGTCTCAACCAACAGTTTTTGAAACAGAGTTCTCACCTAAAAATTTTTTAGTTATGCTTTTATGAGTGAAATATGCCCTATCTCAACTGAAAATATATGGAAAATATGTTGCTTTAGGACGTTTTTGAAGCGGCAGCGGAGATAGGGAGTCTTTGAACCTAATTCTAAAATAGAGTGTTCTTGAAAAATTTTCTGGCTGCCAAGATAGGTCGATCTTCTATTAGCCGTCGACAATGTGGTTAGTAAGTCGTATTTATTTATGTCAACGATAAAGTTAATATTTTTTTTTAAATGACTTTCCGTTTCTAAGTAAATTTTTCGCCCAGTAAATTTAATATTTTTTATACTTTAACTAAACATCAAATAAATCAATCAATGTTAAATGAGTAGGCAATATGTAACGTGCACAATCGCTATGAATGCAGACAAAATCACTGCATTTGTCTGCCAAGGCGGAAGGAAGTCAACAATTCACTTAACCCAAAACGGCAAAATTCATTACACTCATTAACGCTATTGCAAACTTCAACTAATCAAAAGCAACAAAACAGCAACTAAGTTTATGCTGTTCAAATTGGTGTACCAACACCAAGGCATTACAGCAGCATCATAACCCCCACCACCGCCATGCACCCACCAGCCAGCAGCAATACCCAGACCGTCAGGCAGACAGACGGTCAGACAGAAGAAGTTCGATGCTCGCTAAAACTCGTATTTAGTACACATCAAAAGTTTCTATACATCTATTCGGTTTTTGCCCACTGTCTAAACAACGGTGTCTTCTTGGTCTTGCAACGCAACGTTGAAATTCGCATGGTCGTTGTGTGTGTATAAATGAAACTTGCCTCTTCAAATTATACATACATACATACATATGTTGTTTATTCAAGTGTCGATTGTTTCTTCCTTTTTGGTTTTGTTTTTTTTTTTCTTTGACTGCATTACAAACAGCCGCAATTAAATTGCGTGAAAAATGCTGCACTTTATCATTAAAATAAAATAAAGTTTATAATTTTATAACTGTTTGCGGTAATATGCGTAAACAGCTTAGCTCCTTACAGCGTCATTAGGGCTAAAATACTTGATTTGTTAAAAAAGGCACTACCGAAATAATATAAATTTTATAAGTTATGGAACGTAAACAAAAAAAAAAGTGTGTGAAAAATGCAGATTGTCAGGAAAAACGTTCATATGTATGTATGTATGTAAGTGCGGCATTTATATTTGCAATACTTTTGTGGTTATTAAACGTCAAAAAGTCTAGCACCAAGCTTTGACTTCTGTGCGAAATATTAAATTTAATGTAAAAAATTTAAATGTTCAAAATAGCAACATAATATTTACATAATGAAAACGTGATAATTTGACTCCATTTACGAATATGTACTACGATTGGCAACCGCTGTGGTGTAGAGATTAGGAGTGCGCACTACCATACCGTAGGGCCTGGAATCGAGTCCAGAGTACGACTAGCATCAAAAGCGAAATAAAAGAAAAGGTTTCGGCAGCCCATGGCAAACCTCCGAGCGAACATATTTCTGCCAAGAAAACAGCTTCTCATACAAATAAAATAGAAAAAATGTTCGCCAATACTCTGAGCCGCTGGCTCCTCCATCTTTTAGAAGTCATTCTGATAAGATCTCATATTCGACCCAGCAGATTTAAGCCAACTAATTTCATTTTCGCACTTTTTAGTTAAAGAATCCCAGATATCTCGTGTTACGCTATAGTAAATAGATTGCGTACTTCCATAATAAAACCAATCTACTGTAGATGAAATAAGGTAAATTTTTTCATGCATGACCCTTGGTGCAGAATCTTCTTAAACTTATTCACTTGAAGTTCTAGAAACGCCCGATCAACTGATCCAATCATTACAGCCACATTTATATTCAGTAAATGCAAACGAGATACCTCAAATATAGCTTCTGCTTTTCCATCGACAACCTTTGACTAAAATCTACTTAGACCTCGTGCTTTTTGTTTTCACCAACGAGGCTCAGTAGACAAAGTTGTATAAGCTTTCGACCTAAGAGCTGGAAACTCCTTAACCTCCTCCTTAGTGAAGTCGCAGGCCACAGCTGACAGTTTCGGACTCAGGCACGGATTCCTAGATCCAATCGCCTTTTTCTCTCAAACAGTTTATATTATCTAAACCAAAATAAAACGGTTTAATATACTATTTAAGGAGTTCCAACGATACTAGTTTTGGTTAATGAAGAGCTGGATCCATTGATTATATCCCGCATCGATATAATTTGGAATAAGATATATATCAACTGTACATACCTTGGGCGTGGAAGAAGTAAGAAAAAGGACTACACGAGGCACTCACCAGGGTGGGGTTCTATCGCCTCTATGTATTATGGAACTTAGTGTGGAATGAATTCCTGCTTTACTCTATTCGAAATCTGTCAAGTCTGATGCAAAAGCATATAAATCTGCTTAACCTGTTCAGGAGAAAATTTATCTTGACAATCTGCACAGATAGAAACGATCGGCGGGCTAATCTCTTTAAAGTCGAAAAGCAATATAATTTACGAGAACCCCATCACTTAATTATACAGATATCGAAAGGGATGGAATTTCAGGGGGTCATTCTTGGAAATGGAATGTCGAAGAGCGGAGAAGGAAATCACTTAGTAAGAGGAGAGTTGAGAAAGACTGGTATAGTGCGAAGCGGTTGAGCTCAGACACATCTGCTCAGCTTACAAAGAGTGCAACGATCGTCATTTCTACATATAAGTATGTGCATACATATACGTAACATGAGCAGTCCTATCGAAACGCAGAAGGCTTTAGATATAGTGTTAAGGAGTGTACAGGGCTTCAGCATGCTTAGGGTTGAACAAGGAAGCCGTGGCTATCTGATTACGGACATCGACTTTGGTGTCAACTTCGAAAATAACTACCCCTAACAAAGTAAATAAGAATCTGACGTCCCCCGCCAGCCACTCTCATTTGCCAAAGCTTACAGGCTCACATACTTCCTGGTACCTTCAGCACTTTTCAGGCTGAGTTCTATGGATTTGGTATGGCGCTTAAGTTCGTAAGCATAATGGGCCACCAAAACTTCGCTGGACAGTCCGGCTACGATCAAGTTGCTCAAATCGGCAACGACTAACTCGAAATGCGTTAAGAAATATCAAAAATGATTACAATCCCTTCGATAGCACAACCCTAATCTATGCTGGGTCTCTGGGCGGGAGTAGCCCCGAAAAATATTTGCTACAGGACTGGAGAAACCGATTTCAAGCATTAAAACCCCTCTGAGAATCCAACTTGCACAGGCCAGCAATAGGCCGGAGTTGCTACAAATAGCAGGTGAACTAATCAGGGCAAATGCAGAGAATTGCGTTCACTCTGGCCACTAAACGATGAAGGGTGATCACAGAGTCTGTTGCGGCTATACAAACGGAGATAATATACGTTACATGAGCTTCAGAATTCTGGGAAACCAATTATACGAGGTCCTGGACAACTATGTACGTAGAGGCTTACTGGGAGGGTCTGTTTGAATTCGCCAGCATAATATTGAGTTGGTTTAAGGATATTGAAACAAGCTCTATACTCCACATGGTAGGACACCCTGATACCTACAATGACGAGCACAAACTTTGTAAGTACTTGTCCTTAACTCATGATTTAGAACGTCCTTACTTCATTGCAACATTGATATCGAAATTCATTATTCATCTATGAAAGTACGATATCTACGATATTCTCATCGTCAATCATAAAAAGGTCCAACGGATATAGCGTCCAACACAACTCACAAACTAAGTTACCTGAAGCATGTTTACCACAAGCGATCTTACAATGTAAGTATATGTATATGTACATAAGTACAATACCAGAAACCAACAAATAAAATAAAATAATTTCATGCATAGAGCACAAAAAAATTATGAGACTGCTGTAAGTATATATATAAAAATATTGCCCGTTGAAGCTAATATACAATGAAGACAAATGCATTGGAAATACTTTTTACACGTATACATAAGTACAAAAGTGTTGAAAAAAAAAGAAATATATAAAAAACATAATTTAATATTGTACACATTTTTAGATAGATATAAAAAGATTTTAGCAGGGGATGCTTACCAAAGATCCCAGCCTAACTAAGAAGGTAAGCGACAAGGCACAACTGCGAATTATGGCAAATCTTTTCTACTTCTCGCTGCCATAGTCACCATTGTACGGCAAAATGTTCGTCTGGTTTTGGTTTATGACTTCGGTCGATTTCTGATGCTCCCATGCGCTGCTGCTATAGCCGCTGCGTGTTTGCCTTGCCAAGCGGTTTAGCTATCGTGCGTTATTTATATGCATAAATTATTTATGCCGCATTAGGAGTATGAAAATAAATAAAATAAATTGTGCAAGGCAAACTAAAGCCGATTAGAATGTTGCAGGGCAGCAGCAGCAGCCGCAGCAGAAACAGCAACAACGGCATTCGCAACCGCAACAGCATTGAGATGGCATAAAAATATATTAAAATAAAAGAAAAACTTTAATTTTAATGCCGCTTGATGGGAGATATGTATTAATGCTTGGGTTGGATCCTTTTTCACGTTCACAAACGCATTCGCATTAAGATACAATGATACGCAACCAAAGATAAGTGCAGGCCATCAGTTATAAATTTCATAAAAAAAATATGAATACAAACATTTGGCTTTCTTGGGGGATTAATCAGAATATGCCAAGAAGAGCCACATGGGAAGCTACTATTTATTGAAAGTGGTTCCGGAGGAACTAGTTGGCTGTTAGTGATCTGGTTGGAAAAAAACTGCAATAAGCTTAATATTACATCTTCTGAAAAATAGGAAAAGCAAGGAAGGTGGCACTTGAAGGCGAGAGGGAGCAGACGAAAAAACATTTTTATTTGGAAGAAAACAAAAAAAAAAATGTTTTCAAAATCAGAGCTAGTTCCTGCAAGGACGAATTAGGGGCGGCTGCCCAGAATTCATTTGAAATATTGAGGGACTCGACCTAAAAACAGAACTAATGCGACTAGAATGTAATAAGACCGCGTTCTTTGGAGCACTTAGATTGAGAAAAAAAGCTTGAACACATTAGTTGGTGTTTTTGAACACCTATTAGTCGTTTAATTTTTCACGGCATTCAAAAATATTCCTCTGCCAGATAGATATTAAATCTATATATCGCAAATATCAATTTTGTGGGAAAACGGAATTGAAGTTTGATCAAGTTTAGTTATTTGGTAGACTAATACTATTCTCCTTATCGGGGTTATTGATTGTATGATGCGATATATCAAATATGTATTAGAGATTGATCAGACAAAACAACTTATATAACTCTTTAGCTGAGTTGCAAAAGCTAAGTTAATCTCTGCAGACATACTAATGACGTGGACCTCCATTTGAAAAAAAGGCTACACTACGGAATTCAAACTGCCTTTGGTTCACTTCTAATGTAATTCGTTTCATATTGCAGATTTCCTTTAGTCGCAGTTTTCGTCTTCATCTTGGTCTTGGTGCTTAGGATTCGCCTCTTTCGTATTCGCATTTGTCTTCGTATTCGCGTTCGTCTTCGGTTTTGTATCCGACTGAATTTTCGACTTCTTCTTCGAAATCGTAATTTTATTCGTCTTGGATTTGGTCTTAGTTCTAGTTCTAGCCTTCCTTTTCGTCTTAGCCTTCATTTTTGTTTTGTAATTATTCTCGTCCTCGCATATTTTTTCCTCTACCTCTGTGTCTTCGTCTTCGTATTCTTGATTTGTTTGCCTTTTATTCTATCATAACATAAATCCGCTGCCTAACTCATTTCCACAATTCACTCTCAATACTCACGTAAGCGGAAGTAGAGAAAGATAAAAGATGAGGGCACTTCCGTTACATCGAAAGTCTTACACATTTTCTTGACAATTTTATAGTTCCCAACCGCTCTAAAGAGGTTTCGCTTCCAGTGACGGTGGAACGGTATTCTACTGATGACGACCTTTGGACCGCCTGGTGGTCTTAGACAACGGTGAGAGTACTTGTGCCGAATGTTGAACTCATTGGTCGATCCCCCGACGGTCTCTGGCAAAGGTGAGAGTACTGGTGTGCAGCGAGTACTTGCATTAGGGGATCTCTCGATGATTACTGTGAAAAGTGAGTGGAATCTATGTGACTATTGGTAATGGTGAAAAATACTGAAGGATTTTCTGGTGACTCTTAGTGACGACTCTAATGTCCGCTAGTCCGTGTAGGCAGATACCATCTACGTAGATGCACCCTACTATAGTAAATAGATCTGTTCATTTTTTAGCTTATGTAATTGACTACTGGGTTCGTATCGTTATTTGTATACATATGTATGCTTGTACATTAGACCGCACCACCTTACAGGCAAAAAAAAACAGGTCGCCTCGGATGTAACGACTTTTGCAAAGCAGTTTCTAAAAAAGTCGGTCGGGGGGTTCGCCTCTTTACATTTTCCCCATATCTGCGAATCTTTAAATATGAAATATCAATGCTTTTCCCTCGATAAGAATTTTTTCGTAGTTCCAAAGCTCACTGCCTTCAGCAAACCTGTTCTGGCTTTAATTTACTGACATTAGGGTGGGTCGTTAGGGTTATCACACTGAAAATTTGTCTCTCCGAGACCAAAAAATCGAAATATCATACTTTCCGATAAAAAAAAACACTTTAGACTCAAAGGTGTACGGTAAACTTTTTTTCTGTTAAGTTCTAATGTAGCACATATTACCATCATAAGTTTAAAATTACCCCTGCTTACTTTGACTTCAGCAACTTCAGCGCCCACTCTTGACAAGATTATGATCTCATTTTTTTTCTAACGAATACAACAGACATGGCATATTGTTATAAAGATTTAACGTTTAAGTAAGTATGTATTCGTACTTATTTTCATGTACATATGTATGTATGCTTGTATGGCAACGATTTAGTTGCGTTGAGTTGAGAATTATAATTTCTTAATTTCATGCGAATCTATAAAAGTAATTAGTAACGCAAAATATGCACGCTAAATGCCAACAAATACAACTAAACATATTTTCTGCCGCCCAGCGTACACACATGCATACATACATACATATGCAATGCAATTTCAAGCATACATACATACAAAAATAAAACTCCTCTGCAGTGCAATCAGCTCGTTTCGGTTGCTTTTGTTTCACATACACACATACACTCCTACTACATATGTATGTGTATTTGTTTCCTTAGCACATCTGCACAATTTTTATTGCTTTCATTCAAATTGATTTATTTAATTTATTTTGTTTAATCCATCTTAGTTCCTTAATCTTCGCCTACTTCTACTTCTCTTCCGCCTCATCTTTAATTTAATGTATTCGTAACATTAATTTTTTTTGAGTTTTCTTTGTTTTCATTTCTTTAAAATTTAATGAATTTTTGTTTATTTCTTCTAAGAAATTTATTATTATGAGTGTATGATGAAGCAATAAACCATTGGCAGCTGTGCGCTTTATCCGCTCGAGTTTGCGCGTAGCCAACTAAGCCACATCTGCAATAAATGCCAACAAACACAGTGGATGTACGTATCTACATTAGTGTGGGTCTTAAAAAATAAAATAAATAATTTTTTCAGTCTCGGTTTTTTTTAAGCGGTTAAGGCGCGTCCCCTGTTGACCCCTGTAGGCCATGCCTTAACCGACTCCAATCGGGACCAATATTTATTTGTGATACCTTCGACTGTAGTAGCATCGACGTAGAGGTTGAGGCTTAGGAAATCTGATGTAAAAATTTGCTTTCCATATTTAACGACCACGCTAATCTACATATTATGTACTAAAACATATACATATGTATGCGTACAGATGGCCTTAAAAGTACATACACATTTGCATCTGTTCCAACAGTGTTATAGGTACTGTCTCTGCGGCATTGCGTGGAATTGTGGCATAATTCGTGTGAATTGTTTAGAGACTCATCGGTGCACTCACACTCATCAGTATCTTCTTGGCCGGGTTTTTGCCTTCTAATCTTTTTGGTATTTTTATTAGCTTCTTTATTGCGTTTATTTATTTATTTTCGCTTGTCTATGTATGTATGAGCATGTTTACCGAATTTGATTAAAGCTATTTATTATTTAATGCTTTAAATCATTCACCCTACATACATGTGTGCATATGTAGTATGTATGTATGTATATATATAACCAAAGAAAAGAGTTATTACAGTTAATATTAATCAATTGTGATGGCAGGAAAATATTTTGTTTGAATTACAGCTAAAACCAAACTTCCACTGAATTGCAGCATAAAAAATAAATAAATTTGTTTTTATCCCCAACAATATTAAACCCGCTTTTTCTGAGTTTCTACTCTTTATCCTTAATACAGTCCATACATAAATTTTTCATGAGAATTGGTACTATGGTATGTAGAATCCGAGTTCTTTATTTTGACTTCTCTTTTTGAAATTCGGTGCAGATCTGATGACCTGGACAAAAAATCCCTTCGCGTATTATATATATATATATGTTATCATCTGCATCCAGCTTCATACAGTCATCCATACAGCTAGCAGGAATGTGACTAAGGCATAGTGACGAAACCCCGAAACGTATATTGATATAGAAGGGGCTTTCGGCAATACCTCATATAAGACTGCATGTCTATTCGTAGATGAATAGAAGCATTGAAGGAGAATAGCAGAGACGACATTGGGAGATAGTTCTAAATAGCTAAAAGCACAAAAGGATGCACACAGGGTGGGTACTATTCCTCCTCCTTCGGAGCTTAGTAGTAAACGAACTCCTGCAAACGCTATTGGAGAATTGAGTTCCATTCACAAGAAGAAGAACCCTCACGGGAATGAGAACTATAACTTTGGATGGCATAGAGATAAACACTGTTTCGGAAGGGAGATATTTAGGCATCACGCTCAACACGAAACTGTCATGGAAGAAACACGTCGACATGACGACATCGAAAGCCACAAGAGCACGAATGGTATGCAAATATCTTGCAGGAAAATTTTGGGAGAAGGGTGGAGTAGAGAGAAGTTACTATCAGCTCGTAGCATAGAACTTCTCCGGGAACCAATTCCCACGAGATGATATCAGCAGAATTATTAGCTTGGAAAGGAACTCCCAGATCAAAAATCGCAGTTCCCGTGGGCAGATTCCCTAGTAAATTCCAATCTGTATGCAAAGATCAGTAAAAGAGATCATAATACTAAGCGATAGCCAAGCCGCACTCGGGGCTTTCATTTTCATGAAATCAAGCCTAGGCTTGCTAGGAAGGCGGTAGCAATAACACCAATAGGTTCCGAGGCCTCTTTTGCAATAAGACCACAGAATGTCAGAGAAGAGCTCAGAAGAGAAGGAAGAACAAATAGAAAACTGCAGTGGAACCAAGTCACTGGCCAGCGCCATGCAAAGAAGCTATTGTGGTAATGCAATAGAATACGATATGATAAAATCATTAACCTCACAAAGAAAAAACTAAGTGTTCTAATAGGTATCTCAACAGGTAATTGCAGATTATGAAATCAACTACACAAACTCGGGATCCGGTCCACCTATGCTGAAACTTCTGAAGAGGCAGTTGCGAGGAGACGAGAGAAATACCTCGAGTCACTTAGTCCGCAGACGAATCAAATACACTCGATGCCATCAAACAATCTAAAGGAGGAAGCTAGGACTGACCGTGGTACTGTAAGGAAATTGATTTTGATGAAAAATTGGTTTCGTTAAAATGCCAACTACAGTGTGACTTTTCGTTATCGGGTAAAGAAGGATACCGTTTCGACGTATATGACCGTTCCGGAAATCATGGAACACCTTTGCAATTATTGAATCGAAATCTCAGTTAAGTAGTCATAATTTCCAAGCATAAAAGGCTAGTACAACCTAAAGTATTATGTTCTCCTTGACTAGCATTGGAGTAAAGAGGATAACACATAATTCCGGGCTCCCAAATATGGACCTATGGCTGCTGCGCTTGCTAGGAGAGAGACGGGATCAATTTCAGCTCATTTTGTTTTCTTTTAAGACTTTGCAAACAAGGCAGGGTCTCTTTAGAAAGTGGAGCGGTATAAAATATAGAATAAAGAAACCTGCTTAAGCCCTAGAATGAGCCTCTGCTGACTTCTAAGGCCACACGTAGTCTGCTTTGGAAAAGCTCAGCATCTGATGCACGGTAAACATTAACTGTAAGTGGACTAGGTCGTAGACCGCCTGCATAGCAAACCATTCGGGTTTTTCGTTTCCTCGTGTAGGCTGAGTTTTTCTACGGCCGAATCAAGGATCGCCTAGCACGATTTTGATATCGTAGGAGCGCTAAAAGCACTCACGGGAGAAGTCTTTGAACGACTCGTCCTTCTCTTTTGTTGGGGCGCCCTGGCAAAAAAGCCAGATGGCAAAGGAATCTCGCTTTGATGTGGATTGTGACGAGACGCTGCACAGTGGCTCAAAACTGGCATTACGTGTTCACAATTCACTGAAGCTTTAATTTTTCACTCAATTTGATGAGACCGATTTTTTAATTTTTGTTTATTTGTATTAAATTTTTTAATGTAAGTTTCAGAAACATTAGCAATTTCCGGTTAATAAATGTCACATAATAAAAATTCGTGAAAGCAATTGGGGGAACCAAAACAAAAAAAATCACAAAAAAAAATCACAAAAAAATATTTGAAACGTAACAATAAACCTTCTTATCCACCTGTAACTTGCATTTTATTATACTAAAATTTAATGACTTATAACACTACACATCCCAAAAAAATAATATTGATGAAATTTTTTTTTTTGAAATTTCAAATTTTTTTTTTTCGTTTTGGGTGAACCTTAGAATTATTTTCAACTAGTTTTTTTTTATTTTACATTTATTAACTATAACATGCGAATCGATTTTCTTCAAAATTGCTGCTTTTTCTGCACTTCGCACTAAAAAAATTAATACAAACAAACAAAAATTTATAAAATCTGGCTCATCTAGTCTCTTGAAAATTTTATTAGCTTTCATTAAAAAAAATGAATCTAATTGAGTGAAAAGGAAAGCTCCAGAGAATTGTGAACACAAAATGCCAATTTTGAACCACTGTACGCTGGTTCACTGGAGTGAACGACAGTACCTGTCGACGAAACCAGTCTCTCAGCGTAAGTTCAACACCGAATTCGCGTTCCTTTACCTTTCCGCTGTAGTAGAAGTCACACGTGTCCCTTGCGTTACCCCGTCCAAATTATTTCTTAGGTGAGTGTATGACGATGATGCAAGCCGTTGCCTTCCCGAGGAGGTAAACTAACAATACGGAGTCACTTCCTTCATTTCAGTATAACTAGTTTATATAGCTGGAAATTCCAGTTGAGCCCCTGATTAAGAGTTCGTCCGCTGGTAGGTACATTTGCTTAAAGTCTTACGTTCTTAAGTATATTTGGGACAAGGACTATTCCATTTTCCTTCAACAGTTTTTGGGCTGTTCGGGCTTAATTAACTGAATACACATACATACATAAATATATTCCATAACTCTGTATATCCAATTTTTGTGCATTCGCGCACTTGAAAGCGTAATCTTAGCTGATAATTATTTCTCCAATATTCCTTCATTCACTAAAAATGTACAAATATACATATGTATGTATATATATGCATAAAAAAAATTTAAGTTACCTTTGCCTGCATTTCAATTCCTTGTTTTCTTATGAAGCCTGAATCGCGTCCAACAAGATTTCCAGCGGTACGAGTAACATGCTCTTAGTTGCATCTGCTACAGAGTCATCATCATCTTTTCGGTCTGGCAAAGTGTTTACGTGCGCGCACACACACACACAAGCACACACGCATATCTACACATATTAAAAAATTATTTATTTATAGTTTTAATTTATATTTCCGGCGCGAGTTTTTGTAGCATTTCTGTTCTGTTTTATTTCACTTCGCTTTTCATTTATCATTTTTTTATATATTCTCATTTATTTATTTATTTTAATTCGAGCAGGGTATCGTAGTTGTTTTTTTCTTTTCTTTTCGTTGTGTGCTGTTAATAAATGCATTGCGGATGCTGTTGCTCAAGCAATATTCCTTTTCTTGTGGCTCTCTTTTTTGTGTTCTTTTTTGTGTTTTGTTTTGTTTTGTTTGCATTGCTTTCGTTGCAATAAATCAAACATTTACCATTGCAGTGCAGCGAACAGCATTCCGAAGTATTTGTACAGTTGGCTCTGCATTTTTTGTGCCGTTTACTTAATTTGTGTGTTTCTTGTGCATACTTTTTACTTGGCGCATTTGTAAGATATTTTATTTAATTGTTTCGAATTTTTCGATTTTCAATACCCTTAATGCGGTGATAGTAAACTTTTTATGGAACGTTGGATTGGAAAGTTGAGCTGGAGGGTTTTTGGTGAAGCAGGGTAAGGTTAGGTTAGGATGGCGCACAGTGCCGCGAAGGTGGACAAAAATACAAAAATCGACTGTCTT
>NW_023458566.1:3022499-3023811 GCF_013731165.1 Rhagoletis pomonella | reverse complement strand
TACAGAAAAACCGATTTCATTTTTGAAATTAGAGGGGCATAATACTTTTAGCTGTGAAGTTTCAGCCAATTCCGACCACTCCTTCTATTTTTGTCCATCATTTGTATGGAGTCGCGGCACTGTGTGGCGGCGGAAAAACTTTTACGCCCCCAATAGTAGCTAAATAAGCTCCAGTTTGATACCGTAAATCTGGAATGAATCTTTTAGTTATCTGTTGATGAAGTTGAGTTGGTCCGATTTCGGAAGGTTGTGGAAAAAGATTCCTATGTACTTGGCTACAATCCGCGGGAATTCAGATCCTCGATCGAGCTAAATATGGGAACATCTCTGGCTAACTCGCCGATAGCCTCGTTTCCGGGAATGTTGCAATGACCAGGGACCCAAACTAATTCTAGATCGAGCTGAAAACTTATCCTTCCTCATCAGTTTTTGCTTTGTTTTAAAACACGCCAGGGCTTTAATGGCCGCTTCGAGGTCCGAGAGAATGGCGACACGATTGCCGTGACTTAAACCACTACGTTCTAAAAGACGACAGCTTTCAGCTATAGCGAATATTTCTGCCTGAAAAAACACTTGCAAAATCGCGCATAGGATTGATCTGCTGAATCCCAGAGATTCATAGAAAACGCATGCTCCAAATCCTCGCTCCATGTTAGAGCCATTGGTGAACAGTTATGTATCCCGTCGGTACTATCAAGATCTCCGATTCGGATCTCTATGGCAGGAAGACCCCAAAAGGCCTTTGAAACTCTACTTCTGGTGATATGTAATCGGTAGCCAGTCTTACTCTGGGCGGCATACCCAGATTTTTCAGAGTCTTATAGGAGATACCGATGGAGGGTGCATTATGTGAAGGTCCGTAGGACTGTTGTAGGTCTGTTGTCTCAATGCATGTGACCCTCTTAACCCTGCCTAGTTTTGTACTGGTTTCGTCGGGCTGTCCACCATACCGATAACTGCAGCGTAAGATCGGACGTACAACCACAGCACTCATCCAAAGTAAAACCTTTTGATTAAGACCTCATGTCTTCCCAAAAATCCGCTTTCAGTAAAATACAATACTCCGTTTCTCTATTCTTAGGAAACAGTATGACTCGCAGATGCTTCGCTCGTTTAGATAATTGTAGGCTTTGTTAATTCAAAGTCCCCGCCATGAAGAGCACTAGTCCCGTTATCTCTGGGTTCGGCATCACTAAAATGAACCTGTTTTTGTTTTTGCTCTAAGTTTTAGCTCTCTTTTATTTGGCACGTAAATAATTTAGCTGCATGATTTAGTCAATTAAGCCACGCTGCTGAAAATTAAAAAAAAAAA
>NW_023458566.1:3012134-3022399 GCF_013731165.1 Rhagoletis pomonella | reverse complement strand
TTTTTTTTTTTAATTTTCAGCAGCGTGGCTTAATCGACTAAATCATGCAGCTAAATTATTTACGTGCCAAATGAAAGAGAGCTTAAACTTAGAGCAAAAACAAAAACAGGTTAATTTTAGTGATGCCAAACCCAGAGATAACGGGACTAGTGCTCTTCACGGCGAGGAAGAGGTTCCTGACTTTGAATTAACAAAGCCTACAATTATCTAAACGAGCGAAGCATCTGTGAGTCATACTGTATCCTAAGAATAGAGAAAGCGAGTATTGTATTTTACTGAAAGCGGATTTTTGAGAAGACAAGAGGTCTTAATCAAAAGGTTTTACTTTGGATGAGTGCTGTGGTTGTACGTCCGATCTTACGCTGCAGTTATCGGTATGGTGGACAGCCCGACGAAACCAGTACAAAACTAGGCAGAGTTAAGAGGTCACATGCATTGAGACAATAGACCTACAAAAGTCCTACGGACGTTCACATAATGCACCCTCCATCGGTATCTCCTATAAGACTCTGAAATGTCTGGGTACGCCGCCCAGAATGAGACTGGCTACCGATTACATATCACCAGAAGTAGAATTTCAAAGGCCTTTCGGGGTCTTCCCCTCGTCGATATCCGACTCGGAGAACTTGATAGTACCGACGGGATACATAACTGTACACCAATGGTTCTAACATGGAACGTGGATTTGGAGCATGTGTTTTCTATGAATCTCTGGGATTAAGCAGATAAATCCTCTGTCCGATTTTGCAAGTGTTTTTTTAGGCAGAAATATTCGCTATAGCTGAAGGCTGTTGTCTTTTAGAAAGTAGTGGTTTAAGTCACCACACGTCACGTATAGCCATTTTCTCGGACAGCGAGGCGGCCATTAGAGTCCTGGAGTCTTTTAAAATAAAGCCAAAATTGATGAGGGAGTGTAGGACACTTTTCAACGCTGCACATAAGTATTCAACTCGATCTAGATTTAGTTTGGATCCCTGGTCCTTGCAACATTCCGGGAAACGAGGCTATCGGCGAGTTAGCTAGAGATGTTCCCATATTCAGCTCGATCGAAGATGTGATCCCTCGCCGATTGGAGCCAAGTACATAGGAATGTTTTTCCACAACCTTCAGAAGTCGGACCAAAGGTGGCGTATGTCGCCGGGCTGCCATATATCCAAACTCATGAGGCTCGTGTACAACCCTAAGGGACCGGACGTTGCGTTGGTAGTAGACATTATATCAGAGAGTTCTTGGGTTTCGTCCAATGACCAGAAATAAACCTCAACTTTATCAACAGTTAACTAACAGATTCATTCGAGATTTACGGTATCAAAATGGCACTTATTTAGCTAGTAATTGGGCGCGTAAATGCTTTTCCGCCGCCATCCTAACCTAACCTTACCCTGCGGCTCAACTTTCCAATCCAACGTTCCAAAAAAAGTCTAGATACTATCACCGCATTAAGGGTATTGAAAATCGAAAAATTCAAAACAATTAAATAAAATATCTTACAAATGCGCCAAGTAAAAAGTATGCACAAGAAACACACAAATTAATTAAACAGCACAAAAAATGCAGAGCCAACTGTACAAATACTTCGGAATGCTGTTCGCTGCACTGCAATGGTAAATGTTTGATTTATTGCAACGAAAGCAATGCAAACAAAACAAAACAAAACAAAACACAAAAAAGAGAGCCACAAGAAAAGGAATATTGCTTGAGCAACAGCATCCGCAATGCATTTATTAACAGCACACAACGAAAAGAAAAGAAAAAAAAAACAACTACGATACCCTGCTCGAATTAAAATAAATAAATAAATGAGAATATATAAAAAAAAATGATAAATGAAAGGCGAAGTGAAATAAAACAGAACAGAAATGCTACAAAAACTCGCGCCGGAAATATAAATTAAAACTATAAATAAATAATTTTTTAATATGTGTAGATATGCATGTGTGTGTGTGTGTGTGTGTATGCGCACGTAAACACTTTGCCAGACCGAAAAGATGATGATGACTCTGTAGCAGATGCAACTAAGAGCATGTTACTCGTAACGCTGGGAATCTTGTTGGACGCGATTCAGGCTTCATAAGAAAACAAGGAATTGAAATTCAGGCAAAGGTAACTTAAATTTTTCTATACATACATACGTATATTTGTACATTTTTAGTGAATGAAGGAATATTGTAGAAATAATTATCAGCTAAGATTACGCTTTCAAGTGCGCGAATGCACAGAAATTGGATATACAGAGTTCTGGAATACATTTATGTATGTATGTGTATTCAGTTAATTAAGCCCGAACAGCCCGAAAAATTAAATAGTGCTTATCCCAAATATACTTAAGAACGTAATACTTGAATCAAATGTACCTACCGGCACGAACTCTTTAATCAGGGACTCAACTGGTATTTCCAGCTACATATATAAACTAGTTATACTGAAATGAAGGAAGTGACTCCGTATTGCTAGTTTACCTTCACGGGAAGGCAACGGCTTACATCGCCGTCATACACTCATCCAAGAAATGATTTGGACCGGGTAACGCAAGGGATACGTGGGCCTCTGTGACTTCTACTACAGCGGAAAGGTAAAGGAACGCGAATTCGGTGTTGAACTTACGCTGAGAGACTGGTTTCGTCGACAGGTACTGTCGTTCACTCCAGTGAACCAGCGTACAGTGGTTCAAAATTGGCATTTTGTGTTCACAAATCACTGGAGCTTTCCTTTTCACTCAAGTTAATTCATTTGTTTTTAAATGAAAGCTAATAGGATTGGCAAGCGACAAGTTGAGCCCGATTTTTAAATTTTTGTTTGTTTATATTAATTTTGTGTTTAGTGTAAATTGCAGAAAAAGTCCTTTTTTTGAAGAAAATAAGAAAATCGATTCACATGTTATAGTTAATAGTTGTAACATTAATAAAAACTAGTTGAAAACAATTCTAAGGTTCCCCCAAAACGGAAAAAACTAAAAATTTTAAATAAAAAATAAAAAAATTCACCAATATTATTTTTTGTTGGATATGTGGTTTTATGGGTCATTAAATTTTAGTATAATAAAATGCAAGTTACAAGTGGCTAAGAAGGTTTTTTTATAACATTTCGATTTTTTTTGTTTATGATTTTTTTTTTGTTTTGGGGGAACCCTACAATTGTTTTAACTAATTTTTATTCTGTGGCATTTATTAGCTGGAAATTGCCACTTTTCTGCAAATTACACTAAAAAATGTAATACAAATAAAAATTTAAAAATCGGTCTCGTATTCAGTGAATTCTGAATACGTAATGTCAGTTTTGAACCACTGTGCAGCGTCTCGTCACAATCCGCATCAAAGCGGGATTCCTTTGACATCTGTTTTTTTTTTGCCAGGGCGCTCCACCAAAATAGAAGGACGAGTCGTTCAAAGACTTCTATCGTGAGTGCTTTTAGCGCTCCTACGATATCAAAATCGTGCTAGTCGATCCTTGATTCGGCCGTAGGAAAATTCAGCCTACACGAGGAAATGAAAAACCCTAAGTGATGTTGGGTCTAATCTAGTGAATTCCAATGGGACACTAAAGCGAAAGTAGTATTTTGCTGCTCAGGCGATCTACGACCTAGTCCCTTTGCAGTTAATGTTTACCGTGCATCAGATACTGAGCTTTTCCAAAGCAGACCACGTGTGGCCTTAGATGTCAGCAGAGGCTCATTCTAGGGCTTAAGCAGGCTTCTTTCTTCTATATTTTATAATGCTCCACTTTCTAAAGAGACCCTGTATTGTCTGCAAAGTCTTAAAAGAAGACAAAAGGTGCTGAAATCGATCCCGTCTCTCTCCTAGCAACCGCAGCAGCTATAGGCACATATTTGGGCGCCCAGAAAATTTTGTCATATTCCCTATTCCAATGCTAGTCAAAGAGAACATAATACTTCAGATTTTGCTAGCTTTTTATGCTTGGAAATTGTGACTAACTGCGATTTCGATTCAATAATTGCAAAGGTGCTCCATGATTTCCGGAACGGTCATATACGTCGAAACGGTATCCTTCTTTACCCGATAACGAAAAGTCACACTGTAGTTGGCATTTTAACGAAACCAATTTGTCTTCAAACTTAATTTCACTAGGGATGAAAGAAATTCGTTGCAAATTACATCTCACTCGGATGCATGAATCCCTTGGTGACATCGAGTGTATTTGATTCGTCTGCGGATTAAGTGACTCGAGGTAGTTCTCTCATCTCCTCGCAACTGCATGGCTTGCGAGGAGTATGTCTTTAGAAGTTTCAGCTGCCCTATCACAGAAAAAGCATGCATAGGTGGACTGGATTTCGAGTTTGTGTAGTTAATTTCTTAATCTGCAATGACCTGTTAAGATACCTATTAGTTTGTTCTTTGTGAGGTTAATGAGTTTATCATATCGTTTTCTATTGTATTACCATAATAGCTTCTTTGCATGGCGCTAGCCAGTGACTTGGTTCCACTGCAGTTCTCTATTTGTTCTTACTTCTCTTCTGAGCTCTTCTCTGACATTCTGTGGTCTTATTGCAAAAAAGGCCTCGGAACCTATTGGTGTTATTGCTGCCGCTTTCCTAGCAAGCCTAGGCTTGATTTCATGAAAATGAAGAGCCCCGCATGCGGCTTGGCTGTCGCTTAGTATTATGGTCTCTGTTACTGATCTTTGCATACTGCGATTTTTGATCTGGGACCAAAGTTGTTGGCTCCAATGTCCTATGGTCTAATTCTCTATGGAAGTTCCTTTCCAAGCTAATAATTCTGCTGATATCATCTGGTGGGAATTGGATTCTGGGTATTGGTTCCTGGAGAAACTCTATGTTACGAGCTGATAGTAACTTCTCTCTACTCCACCCTTCTCTGGTGAAGTTTATTGGCGATCTTGTGGCTGCCTGCCCATTGCTAATGTGCAGCGGCGTGACCTGAAAAAGAACCTCCATTGCTGCCGTAGGGAGCCCCAAAATTTTCCTGCAAGACATTTGCATACCATTCGTGCTCTTGTGGCTTTCGATGTCATCATGTCGACGTATTTCCTCCATGAGAGTTTTGTGTCGAGCGTGATGCCTGAATATCTCCCTTCCGAAACAGTGTTTATCTCTATGCCATCCAAAGTTATAGTTCTCATTCCCGTTAGGGTTCTTCTTCTTGTGAATGAGACTCAATTCTCGAATAGCATTTTCAGGAGTTCGTCTACTACTAAGCTCCGTAGGAGTGGGAATAATACCCACTCTGTGTGCATCCTTTTGTGCTTTTAGCCATATAGAACTATCTCCCAATGTAGTCTCTGATATTTTCCTTCAATGCTTCTGTTCATCTACGAATAGACATACAGTATCAGTTCTATATCAAGGAAGGCATAATTTCTTCATATGCAGTCGGAAGCGCTCTGGATTTATGTTGTTAGCTGGTACAGGGCTGTCTCGATAGATCTTCCTCTCCTGTAGGCGTGTTGGCTGCTGTCAATACATTTCGGGGTTTCGTCACATTCCGGCTAGCTGTATGGATAACTGATGAAGCTGGATGCAGATGATAACATAATAATATTTTGAAGTTTTAAAGTGCATGAAAATACAGAGGCTGCGTTAGCAGGACTTTTTGATCTTAATGTAAATATAGTCATCCATGAAGGAAAGCTACGGAATGAAGAGTGCTGGGATCGCGATTAAAATACCAATTTTCGTGAAAAACTTATGTATGGACATTATAAAGGATAAAGAGCAGAAACTCGGGAAAAGCGGGTTTAATATTGTTGGAGATAAAAACAAATTTATTTATTTTTTATGCTGAAATTCAGTGGAAGTTTGGTTTTAGCTGTAATTCAAACAAAATATTTTCCTGCCGTCGCAATTGATTAATATTAATTGTACTAACTCATTTCATTGGTTTTATATGTATGTACATACATACATACATATGTACACATGTATGTAAGGTGAATGATTTAAAGCATTAAATAATAAATAGCTTTAATCAAATTCGGTAAACATGCTCATACATACATAGACAAGCGAAAATAAATAAATAAACGCAATAAAGAAGCTAATAAAAATACCAAAAAGATTAGAAGGCAAAAACCCGGCCAAGAAGATACCGATGAGTGTGAGTGCACTGATGAGTCTCTAAACAATTCACAAGAATTATGCCACAATTCCACGCAATGCCGCAGAGACAGTACCTACAACACTGTTGGAACATATGCAAATGTGTATGTACTTCTAAGGCAATCTGTACACATACATATATGTTTTAGTACATAATATGTAGATTAGGGTGGTCCTTAAATGTGGAAAGCAAATTTTTACATAAGATTTCCAAAGCCTCAATCCCTTCGTCGATGCTACTGTAGTCGAAGATATCACAAATAAATTTTGGTCCCGATTGGAGTCGGTTAAGGCATGGCCTACAGGGGTCAACAGGGGACGCGCCTTAACCGCCTGAAAAAAAACGGAGACTAAAAAAATCATTCATTTGATTTTTTGAGGACCACCCTAATGCAGATACGTACATCCACTGTGTCTGTTGGCATTTATTGCAGATGTGGCTTAGTTGGCTACGCGCAAACTCGAGCGGATAAAGCGCGCAGCTGCCAATGGTTTATTGCTTCATCATACACTCATAATAATAAATTTCTTAGAAGAAATAAACAAAAATTCATTAAATTTTAAAGAAATGAAAACAAAGAAAACTCAAAAAAAAAATTAATGTTACGAATACATTAAATTAAAGATGAGGCGGAAGAGAAGTAGAAGAAGATTAAGATGGATTAAACAAAATAAATTAAATAAATCAATTTGAATGAAAGCAATAAAAATTGTGCAGATGTGCTAAGGAAACAAATACACATACATATGTAGTAGAAGTGTATGTGTGCATACGAAACAAAAGCAACCGAAACGAGCTGATTGCACTGCAGAGGAGTTTTACTTTTGTATGTATGTATGCTTGAAATTGCATTGCATATGTATACATGTATGCATGTGTGTACGCTGGGCGGCAGAAAATATGTTTAGTTGTACTTGTTGGCATTTAGCGTGCATATTTTGCGTTACTAATTACTTTTATAGATTCGCATGAAATTAAGAAATTATAATTCTCAACTCAACGCAACTAAATCGTTGCCATACAAGCATACATACATATGCACATGAAAATATGTGCAAATACTTACATACATACTTAAACGTTAAATCTTTATAACAATATGCCATGTCTGTTGTATTCGTTAGAAAAAAATGAGATCATAATCTTGTCAAGAGTGGGCGCTGAAGTTGCTGAAGTCAAAGTAAGCAGGGGTAATTTTAATGGTAATACGTGCTACATTAGACCTTAACAGAAAAAAAGTTGACCGCACACCTTGGAATCTAAAGTACTTTTTTTCGGAAAGTATGATATTTCGATTTTTTGGTCTCGGAGAGACAAATTTTCAGTGTGATAACCCTAACGACCCACCCTAATGTCAGTAAATTAAAGCCAGAACAGGTTTGCTCAAGTCAGTGAGCTTTGGAACTACGAAAAAATTCTTATCGAGGGAAAAGTATTGATATTTCATATTTAAAGATTCGTAGATATGGGGAAAATAGGAAAATGTAAAGAGGAGACCTCATCGAACGACCAAAAAAAAAAAAAAATTAAGTGTTTTTTCGAAATTGTCTTTGCTAAAATCTTTCAGATACGAAGGAGTACGGCGAATATTTTTTTTTCTGTAAGGTGGTGCGGTCTAATGTACAAGCGTACATATGTATACAAATAACGATATGAACCCAGTAGTCAATTACATAAGCTAACAAGTAATTTTTAAGCAAAAAAACAAAACCGACAGCCACCAAGCGGTCCAAAGGTCGTCATCAGTAATCTCACGGTTGCCATAGAACACCGTTCACTACCCTTCACTGGAAGCGAAAAAATATGCGAGGACGAGGACGATTACGAATACAAAAATTAAAGCCAAAACGAAGACGAAGGCTAGAACTAGAACTAAGACCAAGTCGAAGACGAATAAAATTACGATTTCGAAGAAGAAGTCGAAAATTCAGTCGGATAAAAAACCGAAGACGAATACGAATATGAAGATGAATGCGGTAGGTGTTCCAAAACACCAACTAATGTGTTAAGGTTCAAGCTTTTTTTTAAATCTACGCTCTAGTCGCATTAGTTCTGTTTTTAGGTCGAGTCCCTCAATATTTCAAGTGAATTCCTGGCAGCCATCGGGGGCGGCGTTCTTGCTAGCTCTGATTTTGAAAACATATTTTTGAAGTGAAACTTCTTTAGCGGCGGTTGGTTGGTTTGGAGTAAATTGGCAAATTTAACGGAATATGCACACGGAAATGGTGCAACGGAAATGGTTGAGAAGGAAACAAGTGCTACTTGAGTGTATGCACATGGTATTAATTTAAAGAAAAACTTGCTAATAAAAGGTTAAAGAATAACACTTAGAAAAATACCAATACAAGAATGAAAGTAAAGGTGAGTACGTAAATAGATAAAGAAAAGGATAAAGGCAACGGTAAAAATAAAAACAAACAAAGATGACCAAGGTAATTTACATATATAAAGGAAAGGGTGAAGGGGAATATGTAGATGAAGAAAATGATAAACATAAAAGTAAAAACAAAGCTAAATATAAAGAAAAAGATGAGGAGGATGAGGATACCGATAAAAGAATAGATGAAGATAGAGGAAAAAAGATTAAAATAAAGATGATTATAGAGAAAAGGATATAGGACACAGACACTCAATCTGGGAACTATTTTGGGATTTTACACATTTTCGGTATTCTCGGGCCTTATCGATATAAAAATAGATATTTTTATCGGTTTTGTTATCGATATTTTTAGCGGCTTTGTTATCGAAATTTTTGTCGATTTTTCTATCGATATCTTCGGAGATTATCGATATAATATTCGATATTTTTATCGGTTTTGTTATCGATATTTTTATCGATTTTGTAATCGATAGTTTTAACGATTTTGTTATCGATATTTTTATCGATATTGTTATTGGGGTTGTTATCGATATTTTTATAGCTTTTGTTATTGATATTTTTATCGATTTTGCCATCGATATTGTTATGGATTTTTATCGCTTATTTGTCGATTTTGTTATCGATTATTAGTCGATTTTGTTATCGATTTTGTTATCTGTTTCGCTATCGATTATTTATCGATTTTGTTATAATTTTTTTTATCTATATTTTTATCGATTTTGTTATCGATTTTTTGATCAGTTTCGTTATCGATTATTTATCGATTTTGTTAACAATTTTTTATATATATTTATATCGATTTTGTTATCGATATTTTTACCGATTTTCTAATCGATTTTGCTACCGGTATTATTATCGATTTCGCTACCGAAATTTTTATCTAATTTATCATCGATTTTGTTGTCGATACTTTTATTGGTTTTGTTATCGATATTTTGTTAGATGTGACTATCGATTTTGTTATCGATAGAGTATAAAGATAAAAATGAAGATAAAGGAAAACAGAATAACAGAAATATAATTAGAACGAATAGGGGTAGAGGTATGGATCTAGATAGAAGAAAGACAAAAAATATAACCTTAAGCAAAAGCAGATGTATGTATGTTGGTTATGAGACAAAATAGATATGTATCGTAAGTTTCACTTCTCCAGTGTGGCCCAGGCGCACTTACTTATTTTTTTTATACCTTTCATGAGCATGAAATGGTATTATAACTTTGGTCCGATGTTTGTAAGTACCAGAACAAAAGAGATAGATGAAAATGTATACTTATATGATCAGAACGTCGAGCTGAGTTGATTTAGCCATGTCCGTCTGTCCGTCTGTCCGTCTGTCCGTCTGTCTGTCTGTTTGTATGCAATCTCGTCTCTCAGTTTTCGAGATATCCGGATCAAATTTGGTAGGTGGGTGTATTTTTATAATGTATTAATCATTTGTCGGAACCGGAGGAATCGGACCACTATAACATATAGCTCCCATACAACTGATTGTTCAGATATGAGATTTTTCATAATAACTTCTCCATTTATGCAGCTACGAACATGAAATTTTGCAATACTTGCACCCATTATCAACAGAATACTTACAGTGAAAATTACAAAGATCGGGTCACTATAACCTATAGCTCCCATACAACTGATTGTTCAGATATAAAATTTTGCGTTATAACTCCTCCATTTATATAGCTAGGAACATGAAATTCCGCACTGTTTTCAATAATTATCAACAGAAAACTTACAGTGAAAATTAAAAAGATCGGGTAACTATAACCTATAGCTCCCATACAACTGATTGTTCAGATATGAGATT